>NC_065513.1:20212230-20216050 GCF_006386435.1 Epinephelus moara
GAGATTTTGGAAAACTCCGGTTGCGCGTTTGCATGTAAACTGAGATAAACGGAGATAGCAGAGTTATAGGCAGCCGACGTCACAGTATGCACCGGAACTTGCGCCTGTCTCAAAAGTGCGATCTATGTTGCTATGGTGACAATGGATACATGGAAGGCTTGAGCTTCTCGTTACACTGCCACCTACAGGTTTGGCATGCTCTTGTGTATATATGCATGGGTAAGTGTAAACGAAGAATTTTTTGAAAACGGAGACGGTGAAATGTCCGTTTATGAAAATAGCCGGCAACGTGTAAACGGCCTCTTAGAAGCTACAGAAATCTCCATGTCCACTCATTGGGATTTAGGATCAATCCCATCTATTGCTCACTACTAACTCATTTGTTTTGTACACATTGAGCCAACAGTATTTCAGACAAAAGAGCGGTGCTCTGCCTGTTATAATTTACTTAATCTGTAACATCTCTATGAGCCTCAGGAAATAGGGGATGGTATAATCTATACAATAAAATCCAATCTTCTTTGCTCTGAAGAAATACTGTAATGCATATGTAGCCCACTGCCAAGTACAGGATTCAATGTTAAAGATCAGATATACAGCATTGTACATGGTTGCTTAGACATTTGCTGTCATTCCTCTTAAATCATTGATGGCACAAACGTGAATGTTCCGGAGGAAGGACTGGTAATATTACAAGCAGACGCAGATTTGGAAATGATTGTTATTGATATTGAAACTGAAATTGAATGAGATAATTGTTGCTATGTGTACCGGGGGTGGCTAGCATTTTCAAAGTCTATCTTGCACCAGAATGGGGATCAAAAAGCTTGCTGTACTTTAAATACTACAACACTGCAAACTATACAGAATCACAGTTTACTCACAGCTCTTATCTTACACTTAATTCACATCACATAACCCGCATTTTAGCTTACATCATGCGTTTAAAAATGACTTTATGTGCAACACCTTGTTGGCGTCACTCAGTCCCTATAACCCAAATGCTGCTTGTGCCCATTCCAATGTGCAACAGGTGACGTCACATTTAAGATGCTGAACAAATTGGATTTAAAACAGTGTGGCTTATACTGACCACATTAACCTTTATAGTGAATACAGTATAAGTGCCCTTTGTCCAAAGTGCTATATTGCTATATTGCAACTGGACTTGCTTGAGGATGTTGCCTATGATACAGTACTTAGGATTACCATGACCTGGATGACTGAGAGTCTTCACCAACAAGTGCCCTTTGTATTGTCATCATTATATGGAAAAGCAAACATTAAAGAATGATCAATATATTCTGTTCTTTCACTCCTTTCATCTCCCTCTAGCGTATCTCACCTTGGCTTAAACTTACCTTGTTAGCACAGGGGCGTATCTTTTGTAGAAGTGTTAATCCACCACAATATTATCACTATTACATAAACAGTTTATCGTCATGATAACTACAGGCAACTCTAGATGAGCCATAGCTTAGCCTAATATTGGTTTGTGTGTCCTATGAACCGTCCAACACATGTGTAGAACAACCCTTTGGCTGTGACAGGTTTTGTGTTAACATGCCAAACTGACACATCTTAAGGTGTAGAAAATCTACCTGACGTGTTGAAGCGTCAAATATTGTTGCACTGAAGTGTAAAAATATAGTGTGTTAATTTGACCAAATGCACTATAACACATTTAATGTTGTCGAAACACAAAGTCTCGCATACCATGCAGCAGTGCTAAAGCAGTGCTATGTGACCGGTGTGACACCTTTGAATTTATGCCTTTAAGACAGGAGGACAGGTAAAACATGAGGGTTAAAGACCTTGTCCGTTCAGTCACTGTCTCAAGCAAGAGGACTGACAGGCTGAACCTGCTGATGAACACGATGACATGACACGGTGACTCAACAGCTGCCATAAATGCCATGACCTACTTAAAGATTTAACTTCACCATATTTTTTTTAAGTGAAAGTGAAAAATGAAAGAGCTCACAGTATAAAGAGCTACATTTACGTGAAGTAATAGAAGTTGCACTGATATGATTGATTTGTTTTGTGCATGTAAAAAAAAATACAAGAATAACTTGAATATTACTATGAAATATTTTACACAATTGCAGGATCTGTTGAAAAGCAAACAACATTCTTCATTCCTCTTTTGATTAGTTTGAAGAAATTGTTGTAAATCTCAGGCTACTCCGCTTCCTTCTTCAGCGATGAAGAGATGTCTGTGGTAGCAATCAATGCTGCTCATCTTCTCTCTAACTCTACTTTAATTGTGCTTAACGACTAAATAAATGCCAGAGGAACAAACATTCTCCTCTGTGCTCGCATTATCCATCTGTAAGTGTATGTGTGCGCACGTGTGTGTCTGCTGTTTATGATAATGTGACTTTGATATCATGTGATGATGGTAATTTTTTTAGCGGATCCACCTATGAGACATTTCCCTTTTAAACTCCTTATATGGGTTTATTTCAATAACTGTTGGAGGCTGACAGGGGTGAAATTATTTATTTATCTTGTGAGCCTTTCTGACCCCCAAAAGCTGAAATAATTCAATTCAAATCACAAATTTATTCACAATAACAGATGAAGAAATGGAACACCCTGATAAGCTTGAGAATAGGGGCCCAGACTTAAAGCAAATTGTATTTTAAAGAGTATTCTTTGGGGCTTTTGCCTTTAATGGACAGGAGAGAGTGAAATGGGGGGGGTGAGAGAGAGTAGGGGGATGACATGCAGCAAATGGTTGCGAGCAGGACTTACTCTTCCAAAGGCAAAGACGTGTGTTGTTTTTTTTTACTGCTGTTATTTTTCACTGTTTTTCTTTTCGGCGCGCTAATGTTGTTTTTCTTGTAGGCACCTCGGACAGCTTAAGAAGACAAAGCAGCAGTGGTTTCCAGTGGATCTTCATGCCAGTTCTGGTGAGGGTTTGTATAGCAGATTAGGCTGTTGTGGTGCTGTTGCACCATAGTAAGTAACTACTTTTGGTGTAGTGAGTTTCGTTGTAGCTATGGAGAAGAACTACAGGGGCACAGCCTACATATCAGTGGTTAATTGTAGACCGCAGTGACCCAAACTACGCCCTAAGTGCCAGTACTACCTGACCTAGCTCGTCAATGGCTCGACCTACTGGAGCATCAACGTCTCTGGCTGTTCCTCCAGTCAGTTGTCCAGGTCCCAGCCTCTCCTTGTGCATATTAGACTCTACAAACAGGT
The DNA here is from genome assembly GCF_006386435.1 of Epinephelus moara. NCBI lineage: Eukaryota > Metazoa > Chordata > Actinopteri > Perciformes > Serranidae > Epinephelus > Epinephelus moara. The sequence continues at coordinate 20,215,444 of NC_065513.1, forward strand.
ATGCTGTTTTTTATTGTAGCTCTCGAAAGCCTAATTTTTACCTTTTAGCTTAGCAATGCTAATTTTACATTTACCTTAGGAAACGCTCATCAGCTGGCCAAGTCCACCTGACGTCACCACCAGCTGATCGGAGCTGCTGCTGCTTTGTCTCCTGCTTTTTCTCTTGTTTTGTCTCCAGCTGTGTCCAAGCTCTGTATTACTATGTGCTGCTTTGCGGCTCGGGCAGTAGTTAGTCTGCCTTGCAGTTTTGGCTACAGCCGGCTTGGCTGCGCAGTGGACTGCAGATACCTGGATTTAATTCCCTTATTTAAATTGTGTGATTGTGTTGAGTTACTCCCTTATCTTTGTTTATTTTGTTAACACATTTAGATCAGCCCCCTTAACTTCCCATTTAATTTCAATAGTTGGTTTTGATTAATTTGATTTCTTTGTGTAAATTAGATATGTGTTTGGGGCAAGTGTTTTTGTTTCTTTACTTTGTTTATTCATCTCTTTGTTTTTGGGCAGTTTATTTGTTTAGATTGTTGTTGTCACCTGCCCATTTTTCCTCAGTTTGTATATTTTGTCTTATCAATCAATCAATCAATCAATCAATCAATCAATCAAT
>NC_065513.1:20216735-20218405 GCF_006386435.1 Epinephelus moara
CTTTGTAGTCGTATCATTTGACCTGCGACCATATGTTCTGGACACTCAGGTGAAGAGAGGAGCAGAGCTGTCAACTGATCACCACCTGGTGGTGAGTTGGATCAGGTGGCAGGGGAGGACGCCGCGCAGACCTGGCAGGCCCAAACGAGCAGTGAAGGTCTGCCGGGAACGCCTGGCGGAAGAACCTGTCAAGATGATCTTCAACTCCCACCTCTGGGAGAGCTTTGACCGCGTCCTGAGGGCGGAGGGGGACATTTAATCCGAATGGGCCTTGTTCTGCTCTGCCATTGTCGAGGCGGCTGTTGTGAGCTGTGGCCGCAAGGCCGCGGGGGCCAGTCACGGCGGTAACCCCCGAACCCGCTGGTGGACACCAGAGGTGAGGGGAACCGTCAGGCTGAAGAAGGAGGCCTACAGGGCATGGTTGGTTTGTGGGTCTCCAGAAGCAGCTGACGGGTACCGGCGGGCCAAGTGGGTCTCCAGAAGCAGCTGACGGGTACCGGCGGGCCAAGCGGAGCACAGCAGCGGCAGTCACGGAAGCAAAAACTCGGGCATGGGAGGAGTTCGGTGAGGCCACGGAGAAAGACTATCAATCGGCTCCAAAGAGGTTCTGGCAAACTGTCCGGCACCTCAGTGGGGGAATGTGGCAACTTGCTCACATTGTTTACAGTGGGGGCGGGGAGCTGCTGACGTCAACTGAGGACATTGTCGGGCGGTGGAAGGAATGCTTTGAGGAGCTCCTCAATCCCAGCAACACGTATTCTAGTGAGGAAACAGAGCCGGGGGTCTCAGGGGCGGGTCGTCCAATTTCTGGGGCAGAAGTCGCCGAGGTAGTGAAGCAACTACGCGGCAGCGGAGCCCCGGGGGTGGACGAGATTCGCCCTGGATATCTCAAGGCTCTGGATGTTGTAGGGCTGTCCTGGCTGACACGCCTCTGCAACATTGCATGGACATCGGGGGCAGTGCCTCTGGAGTGGCAGACCGGGGTGGTGGTCCCCATCTTCAAGAAAGGGGACCAGAGGGTGTGTTCCAACTACAGGGGGATCACACTCCTCAGCCTACCCGGTAAGGTCTACGCCAGGATGCTGGAGAAGAGGGTCCAGTCGATAGTTGAACCTCGGATTGAGGAGGAGCAATGTGGTTTTCGTCCGGGACGCGGAACCGTGGACCAGATCTTTACCCTCGACAGGGTGCTGGAGGGGGCATGGGAATTCGCCCAACCAGTCCACATGTGTTTTGTGGATTTGGAGAAGGCTTACGACCGTGTCCCCAGGGGCATCCTGTGGGGGGTGCTCCGGGAGTATGGGGCTGGTGGCCCTTTGCTAAGGGCCATCCAGTCCCTGTACCGAAGGAGCACGAGTCTGGTTCGCATGGCCGGCAGTAAGTCGGACCTGTTCCCGGTGAGGGTTGGACTCTGCCAGGGCTGCCCTTTGTCACCGGTTCTGTTCATAACTTTCATGGACAGAATTTCTAGGCGCAGCCGAGTGGTGGAGGGTGTCAGGTTCGGTGACGGGAGGATCTTGTCTCTGCTCTTTGTGGATGACGTGGTCCTGCTAGCTCCATCGAACAGTGACCTCCAGCTCTCGCTGGGACAGTTCGCAGCCGAGCGTGAAGCGGCTAGAATGAGAATCAGCACCTCCAAGTCTGAGGCCATGGTCCTCAGCCGGAAAAGG
>NC_065513.1:20220058-20232530 GCF_006386435.1 Epinephelus moara
TTACAGCAGAGAGATTGCTGAGCAAAATACACAACGATCACTTACCACGTCTGCTCGTTTAGTGATGCCGACAGATGGTATGGCAGTGTCTCTCAAGAAAGGAGTTTGAACCATTCCTGAGCTTCTGCGCTCCATCCTTTCAGCGTAGTCCTCCAGTGAAAAATGGCAGGAGCACACAAACATTTTCCGGACCATTTCCACAGGCGTGTTGGGGTCGATGTCCAGTACAAATAGCCATTGTTTCATCCTGTCCGTATTACTGGTTGGAACTACGTGAAACTTCACTTTGCTCCATGTCTTCGGCTTGTTACTGCAACCTTTTACAATGCATGTGTAAACCATGATTTGCAAAAACACTTGTAAACTTTCCTCAAACCTTCTGGTGTGTCCAGCTGACGATACTGCAAATGGCTACAAGCAATGACAACGGCACTGTCTCAGCTGCGCACTGTGTCACTCCGCCCAGTGGTTTACTCAAGAAAGTAATTCCAAATATTTGCTTCATGTGTCGTAATGTTACTTAATTATACATTATTATTTCATAGCGTGGGGAATGCGCAAGCCATGTGTTTTCCACTAGAGCGTTTTGGAGTCATTTGATGGTGTATTTGATTAGTTTTGAGAGAGAGAAGGGGCTGTACCATTCACCTCCATTTCAGCGGGCAGCTCTGCTCCACCGATCTCAGAACTGCAGGCACTGACAATTAAAGGTAATGTACCTACCCATATGACTATAGGGATTATGGCAATAGGCGAATTTGCCAAAATGTCGAACTATCCCTTTAAGTCTAGTCTTAAACGTGGAGACGGTGTCTGTCTCCCGGACCACAACAGGAAGATGATTCCACAGGAGAGGAGCCTGATAGCTGAAGGATCTGGCTCCTGATCTACTTTTGGAGACTTTTGGGACCACAAGTAGCCCTGCATTCTCAGAGCGCAGTGTTCTGGTGGGATAATATGGCACTATGAGCTCTCTAAGATATGACAGAGCCTGACCAGTTAAAGCTTTGTAAGTTAGGAGAAGGGTTTTAAATTCAGTTCTGGATTTTATAGGGAGCCAGTGCAGAGAAGCTAAAACAGGAGAAATATTATCTTGTTTCTTAGTTCCTGTCAGTACACATGCCGCTGCGTTCTGGATTAGCTGGGGAGTTTTCGAAGACTTATTAGAGCTACCTGATAATAGGGAGTTACAGTAATCCAGCCTAGAGGTAACAAAAGCGTGGCCTAATTTTCACAATATTACGCAGATGAAAAACGCAGTCCGTGAGGTTTGTTTTAAATGAGAATTAAAAGACAAATCTTGATCAAATATTACTCCGAGGTTTCTTACGGTAGTGCTCGAGGCCAGAGCAATGCCATCCAGAGAAAACTATATCATCAGATAAAGAGTCTCTGAGTTGTTTGGGGCCAAGAACAATAACTTCAGTTTTGTCTGAATTTAACATAAGGAAATTGGTGCTCATCCAGGTTTTTATGTCTTTAAGGCATTTTTGAAGTTTAGTTAATTGATTACTTTCTTCTGGCTTTGTCGATAAATACAATTGTGTATCATCCGCATAGCAATGGAAATTTACAGAATGATTTCTAATGATGTTACCTAAGGGAAGCATATATAGAGTGAATAGGATTGGTCCAAGCACAGAACCTTGTGGAACTCCAAAACAAACTTTAGTACGTAGAGATGTATCTCTGTAGCAGACTTTGATGGTCAATTGTGTCAAATGCCGCACTAAGATCTAATAAAACAAATACAGAGACGAGTCCTTTGTCTGAAGCAATCAGAAAATCATTTGTAATTTTAACTAGTGCTGTCTCAGTGCTATGATGCACTCTACATCCTGACTGAAATTCCTCAGATAAATTATTATCATGGAGAAAATCACACAGCTGGTCTGCGACTACTTTCTCAAGGATCTTTGAAAGAAAGGGAAGATTAGATATTGGTCTATAATTGGCTAACACCTCTGGATCCAAGGTGGGCTTTTTTAGAGGAGGTTTAATTACAGCTACCTTAAAGGACTGTGGTACATAGCCGGTTAATAAAGATATATTGATCATGTCTAATATATGAGTGTTAACTAAAGGAAAGACCTCCTTAAGTAGCCTAGTTGGGATGGGGTCTAAGAGACACGTTGATGATTTAGATGAAGAAATCATTGGGGTCAATTCTTAAAGAGAAATTGGGGAGAAGCTATCTAAATATATATTAGGTCTTACAGCTGTGTTTGAGGGCAGATTGGTTCCGTTTGAGGGCAGGAGGTCATGAATTTTGCCTCTAATAGTTAGAATAATGTCATTAAAAAAGCTCATAAAATCATTACTGCTAAGGGCTAAAGGAATGCAAAGCTCAATAGAGCTGTGACTCTCAGTCAGCCTGGCTACAGACCTGAAAAGAAACCTGGGGTTGTTCTTATTTTCTTCTATTAAAGCTGAGTAATAGTTTGCTCTGGCATTGCAGAGGCCTCTCTTATACGTTTTGAGACTTTGTTCCCAGACTAAGCGATATTCTTCCAGTTTGGTTAATCGCCAATTCCTTTCAAATTTCTGCGATATTTGTTATAATTTTCGGGTTTGAGAGTTGTACCAAGGAGCAAACTTTTTTTGCTTTGTTAACTTCTTTTTAAGAGGTGCTACAGAGTTGAGTGTTGTTCGCAGCAAGCCTGCGGCGCTATCAACAAGATAATCAATTTGGGAGAGTTTAAAGTCGGTACGAGAAACCTCTGTTACTGAAGGACATGGTATTAAATTCAATGTCGATGGAATCTTTGCCTTAAATTTTGCGACAGCACTATCTGATAAACATCTAGTACAGTAACTGTTGCTGAGTGGCGTGTAATCAAGTAGAAAGAAATCAAAAGTTATTAAATAATGATCTGATAGCGAGGGATTCTGTGGAAAGACTATCAAGGTTATCAATTTCAATTCCATATGTCAGAACTAGATCGAGGGTATGGTTAAAACAGTGAGTGGGTTTATGTACACCCTGACTGAAGCCAATGGAATCTAATAATGAGATAAACGCAGTAGCCAGGGAATCATTATCAACATCAACATGAATGTTAAAATCACCTACAATAATAACTTTATCTGATTTAAGAACTAAACTGGATAACAACTCTGAGAATTCAGATACAAATTCAGAATACGGGCCAGGAGCATGGTACACTATGACAAATAAAAATGGCTGCGAGGTTTTCCGGGTCGGATATAAAAGACTAAGAACAAGGCTTTCAAATGAATTATAATCTAGTTTAGGTTTAGGGCTGATTAACAGACTAAAGTTAAAAATGGCTGCAACTCCCCCTCCTCGGCCGCTGCCTCGAGGAATGTGGGTATTATTATGACTGGGAGGAGTGGATTAATTTAGACTGACATATTCATCTTGACACAGCCAGGTTTCAGTGAGGCTGAGTAAATCAATATGATTATCTGATATTAATTTGTTTACTAACAATGCTTTAGATGTTAGAGACCTGATATTTAACAGTCCACATTTAATTCTCCTGTTTTGTCTTTCTGTCACATAAGAGGTTTTAATTTTTATTAAGTTGTTATGCACAACTCCTCTTTGTTTAACTTTAGACTAGGTGGTTGGGGGACAGACACCGTTTGTATAAAACTATGGGCGGGTAACTGCACTAGAAGCTCAGAGAAGTGTGTAAGACTACGACTCTGATTCCTGGTCTCAACTCTGGTTTGTCAGGGTTTTGAATTACTACTACACATGGCCAGGTTTCTAGATATGTTCCATCCATAGTGGGATGAATGCCGTCTGTCCTAATCAGACCAGGTTTTCCCCAGAAAGTTTGCCAAAAAATTATTTTGGTTAAATAATTTCCGTTGTAACTCTGTTTAGTTTTATTCCCTTTTTGGTTGCTGCAGGCCAGTGGTGGTGGTACTGGTGACCTGAGTAGTGGTATCCCTCCCTTCTGTGTGCTGTGTTTCCCCAGGGATCATAGGTGATTTCACAAAGTATGTGTGTGTGACTGTCACATGTGCCTGGGTGATTTATATATAGATATATATATATATATATATGTGTAGTTTTTTCAAATATTTTTGTTTGTTGGATCCCCATCCCCTCACTAGCTCCTGTCCCACCAGTAGGCCTCAGCTCCTGACTAGGTTCCCTTCCCCCCTTCTGGTATGAATGGTGTTTTGTAGTTTTTAAAAAGATTTTTTTTTTTTGCCTCTGAGTAAAACAAACCTGTGTGTCTTATTGATATAAATGGTAAATAATTCTTTGGGTGAAATTCCCAAAGTGGAGTTGTCAGGCAACCGTATAAATGTGTAACAGATCATCGTATTTGTAGACCCCCTATGCTCGCCTTTTGTGTTGTTTTGTTTTGTTTTTCAAGAATAAGTCAAAATGTTGAGAATAAAAGCAAATGTTAAGCATAAAGTCGAATTGTTTAGAATAAACTACTAGCGTTAGCGCATATAGCTGCCTCTGCAAAATGCCAAAATGTGTATATGAACTGGTGACGTTATACTTTCCAATCAGTGTCATCATCAAGGAAATTATTTGTCTTTTAGCGCATTAACACAGTGTGGTAATAAGTACTAAGACTTTGAAGAGATTGTGCTGAAATTACATCTGTTCAGAAGTAAAACCACACAAACTTGGAAGAGGTGGCTGCATGAGTGCAAACTAAAATAGTTGGTGATGGACAGATGCAAGGATATCGATGGCTACAGCTGTGTGCAGTTGGAGAGGATAGGCTATGTTGTATCATTTCAAGTTGAAATGCAAAAAAACCAACCCTTCCTTACAAATAAGTCTCAAACCTTAAACTGACTTAAACAGATCACCGTATTTGTGTAAAGCAAGAAGTTGCAGATTAAGCATGCTGTATGTTTGTTGTCATTTTAATTGTGTGTGAAGATCTGAGATGACACCCTTCATTGTAGAATGATTTCACTTTGGTTTAGGAGAAACATTTGCTTCTTAGTGCTTCTCTCTGAGCACTGAAACAGTGATGACACAAAATCTGCAGGACAGCTACATTGCTCTGGGTGTCAAAAGAGTTACATGTGACCAGCCCCAACATCACTGTGGCCTTAAAACATGTGCAGGTGTCATTCTTGACATACAGTACGTGTGTGTGTGTGTGTGTGTGTGTGTGTGTGTGTGTGTGTGTGTGTGTGTGTGTGTGCTTTAACCGTGTTGTTGTATCTATTTTTCAAGCATGATTATCTTGATTTTGTCTTTCTGTTGTCGATCTGAACTTGAACAATCAGAAAATCTTTTTAGTAATTTATCATGATTTTGGTTTCTAATAACTACTTTTCAGATTAGTAGTTGTGCTTTTATGTTATGTTTGAGATAAATGTAAGGTAAAATGGCATTTATTGAATAAATAAAAAGGCAAACAGATATTTTCCTTTATAAATATGGACAAACTAGCCTCTTTCACAGTAGACATATTGTGTAAGGTTGGTGTAATGCCCCTTTAGAACTTAATTTAACCTGACCAAATTTTGACATCATTTCATCGGTGTAGGAGAAAGGGCAGAAATTTTGTTTGTGCCAAGAGACTTGGGTGTGTCAAAGATTATCACAGTGGTGTGTCAGTGATTCCTGTCAAGATTGAGAAGAGGAGGTGGGGTTTTCTCTGTAGTCTGCCACTATAAAGCCTTCCTCGTGGAAGTTTCTGTAGTTGGCAAGGGCTTGAGAGAAGCTGGCAACCCATGTAGCCGGTCTCTATTCTGGGACATATGCCTGGATCACCGTGCACAAAGGTAGGAGCACTTACTGCAGGTCACAGTCTCTAAAGTTCAGTAGGACAGTAAAATGTGACTTAACTGAATGTTTGCCAGTTGATCGAATGAACTAATATTTAAAGAAGATTATAGGTGTGAGGTTATGTTAGGTATATCATTACCTATTCTGAGAGCATTGATTGTAATGGATGATTTATTAAAATTAAATCAAATCAAATCATTGACCATAGGTATCACCATAATATGCAACAAATTAAACAACAATTAAAATTTCTTTGATACACAATAACATATTTTTATGACTCATAATAAGCAGTGATTAAGCCTTGACGTGTTGCAGAGAGACACCTTTTCTTCTTTCCCCTCAGGATATTCAGAAGAATATCAACGGCTCCACCTCTGCTGCTTCTCCTGTCACCTTCACTGTAAGTCAGTGCTCACAGTTTAGACGCACAGTGTGGGTTAGATGCCGTGTGCATTTTGACATTTGAATGGAATTCTTTCATTAATTTCTAACCATAACCGTGGCTGCAGGAGCTCCAACCCCTGATGGCGCACCCTGAGCTGCCGCCTGAGCATGACAGCTCCCATGAGGACAAGAAGGAGAAAGACCCTGTGCAGCCAGGGCCCACAAAGCTGAAGAGGGCCAGGGCTCGCTTCCTCAAGGGAGTCTCCTACTTTGCTGGAGACATGGAAGTGTTTGCAAAATGGATGGAAAGTAAGTCAACTCTAATTGCTCACACCATGAGTGTAGCCCACACAAAGCCAGTGCAGCAGTTTACTGAAGATTACATTACTATAAAATAGCAGTATACCATACTAATGTTATTCTGATAACCACTGTACCCTTGGGCAATATATATTGAAGCCCTACACCCTTTGTGGAAAAAACATAGGTAGATTAGAGTTTGTTTAACAGTGAGAGTGGGTTGTCGCTGTCAAATTACTGACGTTGTGTACATCAGTTACTCCACCCTGTTACATGACTGGTATAGATAGTTACACAAGAGTGGATTTAAATGACAGACAAGCATGTAATGTATGGTATCTGTCAAAACAATTATGTTTCACTTACACACTCATGATAGGAACTTGAAAGTGTGCCTTATGCTACAGACTACAGAGTGTTTACTAGACTATTATGTATACTAGTATACTATGTTCCCAGTGAAGTACAGTTACTTTGTTCCAGTAGAAGAACCTGTTGTACATATAAGATAAAACGTCTGTGATGTCATTATTTTATACCTGAGAAAATTCACTTGGCATATCAAGCAGCTGTCAATGCTCTCTCTCCGCTCTCCAGAGCAGTTTTTCTTGCTGCAGTTGCTGGACTGGGTTTTACGCGGAGCTGCTCAGGTGATGTTTGTCAACAACCCCCTGAGCGGCCTCATCATTTTTGCCGGCCTCATCCTGCAGAACTATTGGTGGGCTCTCAACGGCTTCGTGGGCACACTCTTTGCCACCATTTCTGCCCTCATCCTTCAACAGAGCAGGTTTGAACATAGTTATGCTACAGATAATAATACACTAAATTAGATATTATATATAAAGAGGGTTGGATGTGAATTGAACACTCATTTACAGTAAAACATACCTTCACACTAACACTAAATGTCTTTCAGGGGTGCAATAGCTGCAGGGCTGTATGGTTACAACGGCATCCTGGTGGGTCTGCTGATGGCTGTGTTCTCCAACGCAGGAAACTGGTACTGGTATCTCCTGCTGCCCAACATCTTCATGTCCATGATGTGGTAAGAAACTAAAATGACTAATGATAAAATGATACAGTAGATTCATATCAAATAGATGATTTAACCAAAACACGACATAAAAAGGCCAATAACAGATCAGTTTACTATAGTATGACCATATAAATACCATGAGGTCTTAGCTCTGTATTTTCCTTTGTGCTTCTGTATCCAGAATTCATTAGCCTGAATCTCAGTTAATCATTGCTTAGACACTCAGCCATAAAGCAAATCAATGATTTAATTATGTAAGTTAAAGTAATACTTCACCCTCCAAATGACCATTTATATATCAAATATTTAACTCCTGTTACCTTGGGTTCATAAAAACATTGGACAAAGACTCCAAAAACTGAGAAAATTCATAAAGTCATGAAGGATCACATTTACATGAGAACATCCATGAACAAACTCTCACACAGCTCACACAGTATAATCCAAGTCTCATTTACTCAGTTGTTTGCTCAGTACTTCCTAAACACATACTATTTAAAACACTTCTACAAACAAGCAGCATGTGTGGGAAAATATGTGTGTTTAAACACACGTGCTTGCCTAGGGATAGCACTCATCATTGTGTGAGACTGTTTAAGTGACAGTGTTTTTCAAATAGCAAATAGAATTTTGTCAGTCTTTGGAGTCTTTGTTCACCATTGAGGCATTTAAGAAATTTTCTTCACGAATTTAACACGACACAGGATGAATAATTGATGTTCCAAAAAATTATTTTATGGTTGAAGTATTACTTTAGGTGAAGAAAATGTGTAGACAGTGGCACAGTCCTGCTCAAAATATGCAGAAGCAACTAGACTGTGATGGGGATTGAGATACAAACACTTATACTTCAGTAACTGTGCAAGTTAAATGTGGATTAAATCTCATCCTGGTGATGTTGCATCCTTTGTTTCAGTCCAATTGTGTCCAGCGCCCTGGCATCTATCAACAGTCGCTGGGATCTGCCGGTGTTCACTCTGCCTTTCAACATCCTGGTGTGTCTCCACATGGTTGCCACCGGACACTTTAACCACCACTTCCCTCAAGTCCTCATTCAGCCTCGCTCAGAGCTGCCCAACATCACCTGGGCTGAAATCGACGTCGCCAAGGTCAGTGACAGACTAGTATTTGTTAATGTATATTATATAATAAACTTCTCTGTGGGCTGGTACACTCTCTGTGAACACAGTGCATGTTAGGATCAGATGCTTTTACCTTTCTTCTGTTGACATTTCAAAGTTATGTAATTTAGACGTCACAGATTCATCAGCTCATTAACATAGGTTCCTTGCGTGGTATCTGATCGTCAATATCTGTAGGAGCAATGTGCAGTTACAAGGCTACACTACATCAATGCCTACATAAGTTTACGTTTTACAGGTGCATCAAAGCTTCCAGGACTGTAAAATGACAATCAGTCACAGCCTCTACACACTCCCATAAGAGTTCAGCAAAGGAAGCACCTGACGGTTGTAAATCAGGTTGTGGATCTACAGCTATGTAACCTTTCTCTCTCTGCCTCTTTAGCTGTTCATGTCAGTGCCTGTGGGAGTTGGTCAAGTCTACGGCTGTGACAACCCTTGGACAGGAGGAATCTTCATCATCTCACTCTTCATCTCCTCCCCTATCACCTGCGCTCATGCTGTCCTGGGATCTGCTGTGGGCATGGTTTCAGGTGAGAGGACCAGACCATACCTCTGCAGGGAGCCGGATGTAAAAGTCTGGCCGCAATAAAAAGCGCAACTTATTTTTGCTTCCTTGCATGCTTACAGAATTAATTCAAGCCACAGTCAATTTGTTCCAACTCAGTAGATGGCCCCCAAAAATCCATTAAAGGTGTAAAATAACCAAGAGGGTCATTATTTATGAGGACAATCCGAACTTAAACTGACTGTGATGATGACTGTGATGTACCATTTTGTAGGCTTGGCTCTGGCAGCGCCTTTCGGAGACATTTACTTTGGCCTCTGGGGATACAACTGCGTGTTAGCCTGCATTGCCATCGGAGGAATGTTTTACGCTCTTACCTGGCAGGTGCACCTGCTGGCCATCACATGTGGTGAGTAGATGCCCAGGAGATAAAAACACTATCTACAAAAAGGAATCTAATCCAGACAGGACAATGGCATGACATGTAACATGTGCATCACTGGCATAGAGCGTCTAGAGATTTGTAATCTGTGATCACACTTATCACAGCATTGGCATAAGAAGTCTCATGGTAGGCTATCTCTCTTCTTCTCCTCTGCAGCTTTTTTCTGTGCATACCTCGGCTCAGCCATTGCCAATATCATGTCTGCAGTAAGTATATATTTTCTATCACTCCAATAATTAAATCAACCCATAATGAACAAAAGTTATTAACAGCAACATGATGTCTTTTTCATCTGCAGTTTGGTCTGCCGGCTTGCACTTGGCCTTTCTGTCTCTCCGCCCTCACTTTCCTCCTCTTAACCACGGGGACCAAGAGGATCTTCAAGCTGCCGCTGGCCAAAGTCACCTACCCCGAGAAGAACCTGTGCTTCTACTGGAAGATGAAGAAGCAGGAGAAAAAGGACAAGGCTGAGAAAGAGAGGAAAGAGAAAGAGGAGCAGCAGAAAGCCATTGAAGAAGAGGTGATACTGAATGAGAAAGAGCAACTGAGGCTAGAGCTTGAGAGGATGGAGGAGGGGAGAGCAGCGAGTGAAGCATCAGAGGCTGGAAACAACGAAACTCGCGCTGAAGATGAGGCACCTGGTGTAGAACAGCAGGGAACTGAAGAAGAAATCAGACAAAATTAAATAATCCAAGTCACTATTGGTGAGAATGAGAGTTAGAATGTCTAATACTGCATTTCTGCAGAAAGAGAGAAAGAGAGAGGAAACACTAGTGGAACATAAATGTATGAAAATGTAAATAAGTGTATCTGTAAATAATCTTTCAGAGTATTTGTTGTGAAAAATATATGCTGGCATTTTTTTCCCCTAAGTGCAGCTGATGGTTTTTACTAGATACATTTGACAATATGTAGCATTTGTTTTCTCTATGGCACCTTGTTTATATATCAAATGAATATATTTTCAAATAAATTATTTTCTAATAATAAGTCTGGTCCATGTTTGTTTGTTCATTGTTCTCTAAAAGAACTTAATAAGTAGAATATAAAATATTCTTGCATCATCTGTTGGTGTGATCAGCTACCCCACTTGTCTGAAAAACACTTGTTATTCATCATTTAGTTATAGGGCACAGTCTTTTCTCCAACATGCAAAAGATAGAAGAATTAAAAGCAAGAAATCAAAAAATCTTCAGACAATATACATAAAACTTATTTTTTACAGTGCTATTATTATAGTGGAGTGTGTGTTTGGACTTAAGGAGGAATGGCTGGCATTCTTTTAAATGAAATGAAATCAAATGTAGCCCAATGCAAATCAATGTGCTGACTAATTTCTAGAGAAATATTGTTTGTTGGCTGTAAACCAACCCCACAAGCTTCAGCACAGCAAGAAATGCAAAAACTGATCTATTTTAAGTGCAGAGACCATTCTTAGGTGCTTCCAGACTCAAAAAGACTACTAAGGACCTAAAGCTAGTTTGGGCTTTATAATATAAATGAGATTGGTTTCAGTCACATCGGTCCTGCATACCATCAATTTACTGTCACTTACTGCTAATGAACCCTACTCAAATTTTAACCAACCGAGTTATTGAAAAATGTGGATTGCTTACATGAAATTAAACTGCTTCTTAGCATTTTCCTGGCTCCACTGTTTCCTGCTTCCTGCAGGCAACTGACATCCATTTTTCTCTCCAGTAATTCTAGACAAGCTGTTTGTGTCAAAATCTTACTCTGAGCAGCAGAGGTCCCCTCTGGCTTTATTGAATTTGGTTTATTAGTCTGAAAATTCAGGAAATGCACTTATATGCTTTCTTGCTGATAGAGGGTTATGGGCCACACTATTTTTAACTCAAGATGACTTGCACCTCCAGTAATCACGCTTGCTGTTACCCTGTTACCAGTCTTTATGCTAAGCTAACTGGCTCTTTGCTCTAGCTCGATGTATTCTCACACAGTGGTTTGTAGGATATCTTACAAAAAGGTACATACAGCGGTTTGTATAATATTCATTCACTCATTTCCCATAACCACTTATCCTGTTGGGCCATGGGGGGGCTGGAGCCTATCCAAGCTGACATTGGGCAAGAAAATAACCCAAAGTTGGTTTCACATGGGACAAGAATACCGGTCTTGGGCAAAGTCTTGTGTTTGCTTGACCTGTCCTCCAGCCCAACCTCCTTACACTGATATTTGCTTTTTATATAGCTTCCTTCTACACTCCCGTCAGTGCACTGGTTATGTGACCGCAGCCCTCCTGCTTACGTACTTAAATAGGGCCCCTAATATTGGCCAGAACATTTGCATGACGGGGGCCAGGCTGTGGTGTGTCCTTAGTCACATGTAGAGCTGTTCAGTTGTAATGCAGGTTTTTTTCTCAAGTGATTTCAGTCAAGCTGTTCTGATGAAAAGAGGGAACCAGCAGAGCCTGTTCTTGGCATGTTTTATACAGTGGTTTTCTGTCAAGCTGCAACGTCTGGGGCTGAAAAACGAAGTAAGTGTCAAAAACTGCAGTTCCTCAAATGGCCACCTGAGGCTGGCTCCAGGGGTGAGTGACTCCCCATAGACACCCTTGTTAAAATGCCAAACTTTACAGCAATAACAAACATGTTTACAACCCGGTACTAATAAACACTTGTTTTTTTGACTGAGGAGGGGGAGTTGCCGCCATTTTTAACTCTAGTCTGTTAATCAGCCCTAAACCTAAACTAGATTATAATTCATTTGAAAGCCTTGTTCTTAGTTTTTTACATCCGACCTGGAAAACCTCGCAGCCACTTTTATTTGTTATAGTGTACCGTGCTCCTGGCCCGTATTCTGAATTTGTATCTGAATTCTCAGAGTTTTTATCCAGTTTAGTTCTTAAATCAGATAAAGTTATTATTGTAGGCGATTTTAACATTCA
>NC_065513.1:20234908-20329577 GCF_006386435.1 Epinephelus moara
TCATTAGTCATTAGTCATACTTCTACTGTTATTATACACATATGACTATTGTCACACATGTATACTGCCAGATATTAATACATACTTTCAACATATTGTACCACAGTAGCCAGAACTATAACTATAATATTATTACTTTCAATAATGTTGTTGTAAGCTACTGTCATTACCTGCATCTCTCTCTCTCTCTCTATCTCCCTCTCTGTCTCATTGTGTCATGTGGATTACTGTTAATTTATTATGCTGATCTGTTCTGTACGACATCTATTGCACGTTTGTCCGTCCTGGAAGAGGGATCCCTCCTCAGTTGCTCTTTCTAAGGTTTCTACCGTTTTTTTTCCCCGTTAAAGGTTTTTTTTGGGGGAGTTTTTCCTGATCCGCTGCGAGGGTCATAAGGACAGAGGGATGTCGTATGCTGTAAAGCCCTGTGAGGCAAATTGTGATTTGTGATATTGGGCTTTATAAATAAAATTGAATTGAATTGAATTGAAATTGAAAATTTAATTCTCTGTTGTTACCTTCAACATCCTTGAAACCTGTCCGAGGGTGATTTTCATAACTCACCTGCTTACTATTATTAGACTTTTATTAGACGAAAAAAAAATCACAAAAAGATGGCAATGGCCATTATTTTATACAGTCTATGTTTTTAGTGTATGAAGGAACTCCCATAGGTGATGGTAGCATAAAGACTGGGTTTGAGTTGAGTTTATATTTTAGACTGTGTTTTAGGGTGCTGTAGGTTTGGAGAAGTTCAATTTTGGGTTTGCTGTGCCACAGTTTTAGCCAATGAAATAAATAACACCCTCTAATGTGCAAGAATTTGTTGGTTGTCCTTCTTTAAACTTGTTGGAGCAGCATGTTAAGGAACAGTTACTGTATGTTGTGATAATAACATTCAAATGTAGAGGTACAGTATATGTTGGACAACTCAGCTTTCCAGTTTGAGGTGTTCTCCACCTTGTCTGGTAGTAAGAAAATCAAACAATGCTTGGAGTATGACCTTTTACTGACTTTAAAAGTCATGAAGTGAATAACGTCCGTTTGGTTGAGTAAAATCAGGTCAGTAAATGTGACCTTAACTATACTGCTATGCTCTATTGAGTGTACAGTCCATCTGTGAATTTATGCATTTTTGCGCAACATGCCTGCAGCATTCCAGTGCTCAATGAAGCAAGTGGTTGCTGGTACATAGTTGCGTAGTTTACTTGGCCGATGTAATCTACAGTGATGTACATGCACCAGTGATCCTCAGATCACACGTGTTGCTCAGCAGATTCAAGCTTTGATTGACATATGGCAGAGGAACCACTGGCTGTTGATTCATCAGGCTAAATATGAGATTGGTAATGCCATAGTTACCCACCAAGGTTTGTGGTCGGGCAGGACAAAGTGACAAAGAAAACGTCATATTATTTATTTATCTGTCACCACGAAAAAAGGGGCTAATGCAGGTATTGTGGGCTATTGTTGCCCCAAAATAAAATTGTTCTCAGTTGTGGCTCCTTTGAAAAGCACAGGTTAGTATATCTAGTCAAACAAACATGAAAATGCATTTGCCTGCCTTTTTCTATGCTTCTGTCCTATGTGTGTGAGTGTGTAAAGGTCACTATGAAGAAGATGTTGATTTATACATTGTGTTGACTCCTGAGCAATAGCACCAAAAGGCTACATGTCACTAAGAGTGAAACAAATAAACTGGTTTTTGCTAGATGGGAAAAGGCACTCCATAATTTGGCACACTTAGATCATATAGAAAACTGACCTTTTAGGAGGATGAAGATCTGAAAATTGATGAGTTAGATAAGAATGAACTTTTGAATTGGCTTTAGAGTAAGTCTTGAGATGCTCATGAATATTGCCCTCACTTAAATATATCATAAATAAAAACACAAATTTGAGAAATCTGTAGGTCATAAATAGCAAGAATCTAAAGTTTCTGAAATGGAGGACCAAATGAGGTGGATGGCTCTGATCGGGTTGCTATCCGAACAAAACTTTTCTGAAGGACCAAAATTTACAATATGAAAGACAGGGATAAATTACACTGTGATTTAAAGCAAGGAAACTATTTGTGGTACTTGAGGAAAGCTCAATCAGTCTTTTTTCAGCATTGGCAGTATAAAAACAAAATCGGGAAGTGTGGCAAAATGCCGCCTACCTACTTTTGTTTATACAGAATGCGCCTTTTTCGGGGCAATGGGGGGCGTGAGCAAGTAACAAAACGTGTAGCTCAGCATGTGACGTAAACAGTGACGTGGGAGGGAAGCCGCAGCAATTGTAAGAATCAACTGCAGAGGCATCAAAGGGCTGAAAGACCTGGCCTTCAGAGTCACATTTGTTGTAAGCAATGGCGTGTGTAGAGAATAATGTGCTGTGGATGTGTGGTTAAGTAATCAATCACCTCTTTCTCGAGCAGCCGTCATCGCTACAAGTAGTTCCTTTCATGTTTGTTGGACGGCTTCAAGGAAGTCCTCATTGATAAGGATGCCTGAGCCCTTCAGGTTTCTATCTTTATCCAGAACAGAAGGTTTGTCCTTTAACCACAGAAACCTGACCACAGTGGGTCATGGCTTTTCTGACTATGAGTGCACTCCAGCACTCTTTTCAAATTACCCAGCTGTAGTTTTTCTTTAAATAGTTTTCTCAGACTCCTGACACCTTCAATTTACTCTGAACGGTGCAGAGTTCGTGAGGTGAGATTGGCGGAGAATGTCTGAAGGATTTGACACAAGTACTTTTATTTCTTTATATCTTATTATAAAAGTAATTTAAGACCATAATGATAATTGCATCAGGTTTAGTGGTTTAATACAAAAGTTAAGTGCTTTCTGAAGCTGAATGGAGGACTGTCAAGCTTTAAAGAGTGTATATGTTATTCAGGGACCAATAAGCAGGTGAGACATAAAGTCAGAAAATGTTCTACAGCTGAATAGTTTGGACCTCAGGCCCATTAAATGGCTTTCACATTGACATCTCTCTATTCTCCATCCAGGCCACCATCAGCTAGTTTTGAGTTCGGGCTTTGTTTCTTGTTTCCACACATAACTCTTACAGTATCCATTCACTGCAATCATTAACGATAACACTGATTAACACTTTTATGTTATTTCAGATCTCAGTTCATTTGAACTGGAGGGCAACTAGAGCACAAATACGATTCTGCCCTTGTCACAGGTGCAGGCAGGGAGGGCTGGTCATCTCCAGCATTGCACTTCAGTTAACTCACACAGTTTGGAGTCACGAGACACTTTCTGCGGTGAAAGTATGTAATCTTAACATTTCTAAAATCTCGCAGGGCCCTCTTCCTCCATCCTGGAATGTGAGGTATGAAGATAGGTTTAAGAGAAGATCAGATAACCAGGTGCAGCAGAACTACCCAGAAGCTTCCAGAAATCTGCCCAATGAATCGTATTACAAAACCGCAAAGTCTTTCCTCTACCAACCTTCAGCCAACATTTGCCAAGTTGCCGAAAACTGCAATTCTCTAAATAGCCACTTGAGGCTGACTCCAGAAGCCAGTCAGTCCCCATGTATAAATGCCGAACTTTACAGTAGGAATAAACATGTTTACAGCCTGGTACAAAAAAATGATTTTGGTCTATATAGCTAATTTTCCCCTTTATGACAACTGTACAGGGTGAGTTTTTATATAACTCAACCATTTACATGTTATTAAGACTTAAAGTTACGCATATTTAAGGGTGGGCTGCTTTGAGTGACAGGTTGTCTCTTGATAGTGTCCTCAGCCTCAGTCAGAGCCATCCCTTGCTTCTACACAGTGCCAGCCTCTCACCCAAAATGGTCACTTCCGGCTCCAAAAAAAATGTAATGCCGACATCAAGGCTTCCAAACAGAAGTCCATAAAACCAATGGGTGATGTCACAGTAGCTGCTTCCGTTATTTATAAAGTCTATGGTGGGGCACTAGTGCTGGAGGGGGCGCCAAAACCGCCCAATATCATCATCATCGATCATAAGTATACCTATTGCATTACCTCTCCCAGTTTAGGCCCTCTCAGTAACTTAGGGCACCCAAATGGCCCCCAGCGGCCCTAAAGGACAGCAAGTGCAACCACCATGAGGTGAACAAACAGTGACTAGGGACAGTTTGCTGCTGAATGTGTATCATGTCAATTCCATGATAACATCGTGATTTATAGCAGCATGGCATATTTTTAACCTCATGCAGCCTTACTGGGTCAGGGTTTTGTCTTCTCAGATGAATAGTAACTTAAGATAAGACCTGTTCAGCAAGAGTTAATTCTAAAACACAAGTTTCAATATATTTTATATAGAGATGATGTGCAAATTGGATTCAAAGATGGTGAGAGAATAATATGATAATTAATTTGTGGTCTCGAGGCCTGTTTAAGTCTTTAAACCAAATACTTTTATAACCGGATTGAGATATCATCTCCACCTCTAGGTGCATTTTTAGTGCCTAGACAGTCATATGACCACCAGCTATCATAACTTTATCATGATGTGGCACCTTTTCAACAAATAATATCCAGCCACTACCGTGACAGTGTTATAACAGTTGGTATTTTTTCACCTTGTGAGTCTGTGTACGTGCATGCCCTCATGGCAGATGTGGTCATGGTGACCCCCATTGTAGCGGAAACTGCCTCAGAGGCTGTTTAAGGTATTTTGCCAAGTATTTAACTATTTGTCAGTGCGATAACATTGCAACCGTGCAGTCACGAAACTTTACAGCTTTGTAGTTGAGATCACAGTGAAGACGGCCACGTGCAAGGATAGGTGTGGTCCGAACAAGGGCACCGCAAATGGGTGTGTGAGGAGGGACTAGGAAGTAGGGAAGAGGCCGTACGTGCCTGGCCCAGATTTGCTTTGAGACGTGGATCGCTGTATCACAGCTGGGGTGATCCCATTGCAAGACGGTCTCTAGTTCAGTTTGCTTTGTGCAGCCTCACAAGAAAGTTCCCTGTTTTTTCACATGTACAGTATGAACTGAAGTGCCCACTGTTTAACCCTGTTTTAACCCGCCCCGCTGTCTTTATTGGGAAACGTTGAGCTCCAGAGAGTCGGGGACAAGAACAGGTGTGCGGGCTGACAGGTGTCAGATCTGTGCAGAGCACCAGAACAAAAACTCCTACACACCATGGAAATTATGATAATATCATCCGAAACACAAATTGCACTCTCAGTGGTTTCTGTGACATCAGAAATACTTTATAAACTACCAGGCCTCAAGTCACCCGAGGCCGCTATTTCACAGACTGGTTGTTCACAGTCAGTCCCTTGCATCTACATCTGGTCATTTAGGGCAGAAGAGCTCCTTCGGATTGGCCAAATATATAGACTAGATTTTTTGTTTCTGTAAATCCCTACTGATGTTTAGGATATACACATACAACTGTCCGTTTCATTTTTTTCCTCTATTTCCCACTCCAAACCGACCAATACACACCTACTACATTTGAAACTGAGTTTCTATCCTGAGCTTTGGAGGCCCGTATCTCCCTGACAGCTTGGCCGATTTGAGTGATTGACACCTCGTTTGATTCGTTAGAGCCAATAGAATGACGCTATACCCACCAAAACGAGATTGACAGCACTGTAAGCCAATCAGAGTCAGCAGAACACGTTGTGGGGCGATGTCAGCTGCTGTGAGTGGTCATTGTTATGCTTCCCCCGGAACCTCCGGCTATCAAGTTTTCCGCCCAGATTCATTTGAATAACGGACAACATCCGGTAAACAGGAATGAAGTGTGATTTAATGGCAGAATGTGCTTTTCTCTTCAAAACAACAAGGTAAGAGAGATATTACAAATATATTTTGGCAAAAAGATTTCTTTTGTTGTTGTTCTTTGGCCTGTAGCTCTCTGATGCTTTGGTGTAGAGTGCTTTGGTGCATATATGTGGAAACAGCGGAGTCTCTGCTTTCATTTGAGATGAACGGCGTGTGTTTTGAATAACGTGTGGTCGAGTTAGAGCCCAAAATATACCGAGTGGGTCGGGATATCGGTGCTGTATGGAGTTGGATTTGTTGTTGTTTATTTAGTTGTTGTTTGAGCTGTGTTTGGGGCATGTAAAAATGTTTTTTTTACAGCCTTGTAGCCCAGGTTCTGCTGTTTAATTTGATATGCAGCATTACTCAGTGCATTGTCACACTGTGTTTGCAAAGTCGCTCTCAAAGTCCCCCAGTTGGGGGACTTTCGGGCTTAATTAAACTGACGGTAAATTTTGTGCAGCCCTAGCTTATGCTGAACTGTAACAATATCATTCATACGAGTCCAGAGCCCACAGACGTACTGTGGACAGAGAGATCTGTGGTGGTGCAGCACAGTAACTATGCAGTGTCTGGTCAAATAGGTTACGTAGGTGAGGTTATGTAATGTGAGCCATGTTTCTCTAACATGTCAGTAACATGCAGGCTATTACAAAACCAAAGAGACTTAGCCAGTCTTATCAGACGACTGGCTGAAGGGCTGCCTTTGTAAAAGTGGTTAGACGGCCAGAGGGAAAAAACCTTTGCCTCCTGGGATCAGGAATGAGATGTTATCCTATTACATAAGTGTAATGACAAAACCAGCAACTCTGAAATGGCACAAACAGCCAAACTCAGCTCTTTACCAATAAAGATAACCTAATCCCATCATAAAGCTTCACACCTAAGTACTTTAAACAAAGCAATATCATTACTGAGGAGAATTCTTGACTATTACACCCAAAATTGTACAGTGGTTTTAATCACAAGGGTCAAGGCTGCACCTCCAGTCACCAGAGTGGAACATACTCACTGAACATATCCCAACATCTCCAGCTGACTCTGCTGGCTTAAAACACTAAACACCTACAGACTAGTTCTCAACAAACGTAGAAACTGAAGCAGCCACATTTCTTTTCATGTTGCTGATATATAGCCACTATTTCACAGCAAAGGAGAAAAAAAATGCTGAAAGAGAAAAATAGAGAAAAAGTCTGAAGAGTTGAGGATGAAGGAATGTGTTGTTGTGAACCCTAAATCCAAACACTTTGAATGGTGTGAAGACAAAACCAAAGTCTATGAAGAGGACACAAGGGAGTCCAGGTGATCAATAATACCTTTAGAAATACCATCTCAATGTAACTGTTTAAAATGCAAACATGTTTTCTCAGACAGGAAGCCTTCAGCAAATTCCAGCGAGTCACCCAGCTAACCTGCTGTTCACACTTCCTCATTCAAAACACAACAGCAGTGGATCACACAGATCAATCTGAGGCTGCAGAGGCAGGTGACTGTGACCGTAACCAGCTCGGCTGATAATGTCATCTTGACATTTCCATTTTGCAGGGCTGCATAGTTTAAATGGTTGTTGTGCTTTTAACAAAGAATGTGACTGAATGTGGCCAACAGTGATTTGCAGATTGTTTGATTAATTGATAGAATAGGTGTGCGACTCTTGGCCCACTGGCCTATATGTATTTAGCATCTTCTTGGTGATCAGTAGTGTGTACGTGTCCAGGCCAAGTTGGACTGATGTGGCCTGATAGAACAACCTTATCTGCTTTGTAACATTTCTGCCCTTTATTCTCCTGTCCTAGAATATGGATGTGTGCATAAACATGAGCTCCAGCCCTTATGATGTTCTCTGCTACCTTTTCTTCATTATCATTTCCTGTTAGCCTAAACCTTGGGCCATCACAAGTTGATAACGAGCACCCCTAACTCGGGCTGTTTTGCCTCAGGGGGCTCAAAACCCCTTTTTTGGGACATGCCATGCCATGCAAAATGATGTAAATGCAAATATTAGGGCAGTATGATGGCATGAATAGTCATACAAGTATGAAATTTGGGAAGGAGTATCCTGACACAAAGGGGAGAGCAGCAAATAAGATTCAGGAGGCATGCTGCCATTTCATTTCAAAATATCACACACAACATCCCCAAAAATACAAAAAGAAGGACTGTCCGTTTGACAAATTCTCATAAAAAATTCTCATTTTTCATCACTTTGTGTTTAATATCACTGCTTCACTTGTACATAGCTTCCCAAGTTGATAAGCTTTAATTGGAGCCCAAGTTGACCTCTCTATCTTGGAAGTTACACTTGCTTCGGCCTGAATTTGTCACTATACTCCAAATCAGAAAAAACAGAAATTAGCATAATTAGCATTGATTAGCATAATCACCTATAATGACTATATTTCAGCAATAATATGTACAGTATTGGAGTGGTTTGGGGGAGTTACTAAGGATGCTGAATCAATTTCTAACATTTTCAAAATTCAAAATAGCTGTTTAAACTAGATGTTTAGCCATATTTCAACTACCCAGGGGGCTGATTTTGATTAATGTGAAGTGGATTTAGTAGTATAGTTTATTCATTGTATAGTTTAGTATACTTTATTATACTTTCACTGATGTCCCAAAACCCCACATAACCCTACATGTTTTGCTGATCTCAATGTACACATGAAGATTGTACTTTGCAGATCACCTCATGTGTGATTGTTCTGATAAACATGTTGTTTACTGGTGTCTGCATTCTGTAACAAAAAAGATTTATATCAGCTGACAGACGTCAACACCGCACAGATGTAAAAATATTGAGCAAAACATAACTAAGTGCGTATCCACAAGTACTGCATTCAACTTCAGTTTCAAAATACTGGTAGTAGAGTTTTCATTTTTGGTGAGACTTTAAACTTTTAATCCAATGAATGTCAGATGGGACATTCTATATTTAATGTGTCTTGAGTTTTGGTTCAATGAATGTGTACAGAACTCTGCTTTTTATTACATAATATTTATCTGACATCCACAGTTGCGAGTTGCAACTGATCTGATTTTGATCTGATTTTAATGTTAAACAGACTTACACCAACATTATGACACCTCACAAGGCTTACAGACTTGAGGATATAAATAAAACAACAGAGCTCAATCCCTCTATACAAACCACTAACTGTATATTAAGTGTGTGTTAAGGGATTACATACAAATTTAAGATTGCAAATAGTTGGGACACTCAAACAAAAGTGGTTACTCGATTTAATCCATTTTTAATCTGATAATCATAAACATAAAATAAAATGAAATTAAATTAAAAAATATTTAGATATGATAATTTATTTTTTTCAAAAATAGCTCCAAAATAGGTAATTAAAAAAAAAAGGGGGAAAAAAAAGCAGTGTCTCATCATGGCTCTGTACCCCAATGCTACAACGTGCTATGAATCCTAACAAATAAAAAATAATGTTGGGAACAATGACAAAAGTCCACAAAAAATACAGTCCATGGCCCCCATTCAGGGTAAAGTAACTGAAACCATACAGTGCATGGATGGCATCTTTCCTGCTCCAAACAAACAAAGACAATATATCAGGCCAGGGTGTCTGTCAGAGCTCATACTGCATAGAGCTTATTCATTAATCATGGTTTGGACTTCTTTTATTTCAGTACAAAGCCCACAATTGTCTTTATACCTTATGCACTTCAGTTACTGGCTAAGAAAGAAAGTATGAGGGTAAAAATACTGACGCTATGATGTCTTCCAGCTGTGTGGCCCTCGGCCAAAACAAGTCTGCAAGGCACAAAACAGATTTTCTAAAACATACAAATACACGCACATAGAGGGAACAGTTTGCCACAATGAACTTTGTTCAAATACACAAATACCTGCAATTGTTTAGCATGAAACTTCCCCTTTTATAACTACACTGAATGATTTATTGTCTTTTACAGACGTGAACTTAAGTGATGGTTTCAATTATGGCTTTGAGTCACTTAAAAAGATCATTCCCACAACACACACAAAGCAATCTACATCCACATTTTATGTCATATAACATATCCAAACAAAGGAAAACATGAATGGGAACCAGTAAGTTTTCGGAAGAGCTTGAAAGACCTCTGGTGGTAAAACTGAGAAGCATCATGTAAAAGGCTTTCCACTGTGCAAGCGTCCTCGCAGTGGGTGTGATTTAAAGGTTTTGTAGTGTAGGAAATGTTGATGAAGAGTAGTGAATGATGAAGGAGATCATAGTAATGACAAAGCAGTTAACTGCACCTGTTGCTTAAAATATAAGATGTTTGCATTGCAAGAAGTGTACTTAAGAAGAACTGTAAGGTTAAAAGTAGAGGTGTGCTTTCATCAGATTTAACAGCTGTCACATTTTTCATATCATTTGTATTAGTATGTGTATGTAGTGTTCTCATGGTGATTGTCTCCTAGCAGTTAGCAAGAGAAGATAAAATTGGAAAAATTGAAAATTGAAGTGTGAGTCTATGTGCTGTTTCATTTCCTCATTTTGGAGATCATCTATAGGTCACCTGTTAGTGTGTACGTGACAGACAAGACCAGTTCTTGACCGAAAGACACATGAGGAAGTGCAAGAGTTGATGTAATGGAAGATTTGTTTGTTGAAAGCACTCAGCCATACTGTAAAAATAGCTAACACTCCCTTGTTAGTTAGAAACTCTCCTGTACTGCTGTGTGCAGGCCAGAATACTCTCTCCAAGCCTGCTCAATGAAGAGGCGCTTGATTGAAGCTCAATGAGGAGGAACAGTTATCAATCCTCTGCTTAGATTTTTCATTTTTAGTTCTAGGTTTTGCTCCAGAGGTAATTTGGGGGTCAATTAGTGACCCTGCTGGAGGTTTTACAGGCTCTTTTGTGCAACTTTATCTAAAGCACCTCCTTTTATTGCTGCAAGCTCACCAGCATGTAGAATCTGCCACACATTGTTTTGCATCATCTTTAGTTGTCTGTCATAGACACTTTTTTTACTGTTGTATTTTTAAAGTTTTATATTGCTTTAATGGGTTTGATTGAGGTGTGTATGGTGAACACTGCAGCAGAAAGTAAGAATATTCATATTTAATATTAAGGTTAATGATAAAATAAATGAGTCAAAAAGAGGGCAGGATTTGATAAGTATTCAGTTCTTCCTGCTCCTTTTCAGACATGAAATACTTATATTGTTTACCAGATATGTTTGCTGGGTATTCTTGTTTTGTTTTGATACTTAAATATTTTTTTCTCCATTTTTATTTCTATTTATTTTCACGTTTGAAATAAAAACTAACGTAATCTCTTTGCATTTCAATAAAATAAAAAAAGAAAATCCAACATCTTCATAAAACAACTTTTATTTATATCTTATTCACATAAAGAGCAACACAGTTTTAAAAGCATCTGCAGCATTTCATCCCAGTGCATAAACAAAAAACCATCTGATTGGGTTTTTACTGCACATGTGGTACTATCCTCTCACCACATCACTGACTCAGCGACTTCATCTGAACCTGGTACCTGAATGACATCAGCAATTCCTGTCTCTTAAAGCTTATTGCAACTGACTTCACATGAAACAGTTACTCTCTAACTAAAATATGTTGGAACATCAAAGTCCCAGAGTCTCAATAAAGCTGAATAATTCATCTCACTGCTGGCAGCTGGAAAAAGTTTTTCACCGTAAAATGGTACGATCCACAATTAGCCAGGGCGTAAAGCATTAGATGTGTATTTAAAGGCATAATCTCAAATGCCAAATTCTTGACGAATATTTGCACTGTCTGACTGAGTGGAACAAGTCAATGGCAATACTCCTTCTACCCTTAGACAGATTCAGACTCCCAGTTTGGAATACACAAGTCTCTGTGCTGGGATCCTTTACACTGCAACAATAATCCCTAACATTCACTGGTCTCCTTGCTCCCACTCCTCCTGGCAGTTACTTCAACCAACCAGTAGGGGTCGCCATTGCGACAACAAACACATGAGCCTTTTAAAGGTTTCCCACCTGTGCACAGGGAAGAGGTAACAGTACCAGGGATTTAACCAATGTGTGTTGCATTTGAGATACTTTTGAGGACATAAATGAGACAAATAGACTTCCAAAGATGATAAAAAGCAAAGATGAAAGTCTCATGAAGATGCAAGGGATAAAAAGGAAATAAAATCTCCCATATTTACTCAATTCTCCTGAATATCATGACAGTGATGGAGTGGATAAGTACGCAGTACCACATAAAATAAAGCTCGGGATGAGTGTACAACTGTATTCAAATAAAATCTTGGAAACATGTTTAGACACACTCAATAAATAGCTGAGCTACCCCTCATTCTCAGGAGCAACATGACCGGGTAACATTGGAGTAACTTCTAAACCTTCTGTGTTTTTATTTGGCTGACAAGCAGCTTACTGGACAGATTAGTCATGCCCAATATAAATGTTCTTCTTTACACTTTGTATCTTCAATATGCACATTAGCCCTTAAAACACAAACATTTGTCAGCAAACAACCTCCCTGGGGTGGTCTCAATGAAGAAATACAGTGAAAGTATTTGACCAAGACTCTCGGTCAATTCTATGTATACATTTCCTCTTTACATTCTATATACATGACACAAAGCAAATCCTAAAATATTAAAAGTCAAGATGTTTAAAACAGTACATCCAAACTCGCAGGGGTAAATGCTGTAGGGTTGAGCATATTTACATTATAATTACAAGTTTACAAGCACACCATGTTAAAGAATGAGCGTGTGCGGCGACTGCACTGCAGGCAGAAAGCTATCAAAATGAAACCTGGTGATCGGAGCTAAACTGGGCTTATGGAGAAAGAAACATTTGGCTCCAGCGTGCACTGTCTGCTCTCAACTAAGACACATTGGTTGATTTAAACCTGCCCTGTTGTGCAGTACGCCATCTACTGTACACAGTGGGAAGGTTTTTCAGTACATTCAATTGATGCCAACACAAGTTTGGTATTTTAAGCTATCCATCAATTAACCAACCCATCTTCTAGCCAAATCATGACAAACATAGCAAAGCTTCAGGTTGCATGAGTGTCTAAGTTTCATTACACGGCAATACAAGGTTAATTTAAAGAATAGTTCCTTTCTAGGATACCTGTGATTTCAACTTCTCATCACTGAGAAATCCCTGACAGCTGCATCAACATATATCCAAAGATTTGAGAGAAAGTCCGGGACTGACTGACGGAACATACAAACACAGTAATGTTGACATTCTTCATACTTGCTCTTGTTGAAGTGGCCGTTACACAGCTCGTACAGTTGACTGCCTGAGAGCAGGCTGAGCGAAAGGAGTGTGGGTGAAGAATGATTGTCTGCTCAGGCATGAGGTTTAGATGAGAGCCACAAAGGAGAGGTTTGGTTGACAGCATAAAGTGTGAGGAGTGTGTGTTTGCATCCGACTGGTTCCTGTCAGACACACGATCAGAGCCACCCTGAGCTAGCAAATACAACTCACAGGACCAATCTCAGAAGATCTAACGCCTTGTCCACCCAGGTAGAGCACAACCTCTGGCTGTGATTAGTACTCTGGCCTGGATAAAGGGAGTTAAGAGACACTGTCCTACTATAGTGCAAACGCTGCTGTTGTCTTGACGACACGCCCCTGTTGCCTGTCGGTGGGGCAGAGACTGGATGGAGCGCCTGTATTACAGCCATTTTTGGAGTATGGCCAGGTTCCTGTCCATCCAGTGCTGGTTGAGCCTGATGGTTTCCAACGCTTCCTGCACGCTCCTCATCTGAGAGCCGCGTTCCTTCAGACTGGAGAAGAAACTCTGAACCTGCACAACACACACACATGTTAAGGTGTTAGCCAGGTCATTCGGCATAGGACATTAAAATAATTCTGTTAACAGTCACCATCTCCCCACAAACAAGCGCACAGACCATCAAATATGCAGCAGAATTACATGTATTCTATTAGGAAAAAAAAGTCCTTTTGTATACCTCTGCCAACCAGTCAGGTTGCACTTTACGTCTACGTCTCTCCACACTCATATGTGGCCATGACAGTAGACAATGCTTCAAATGTGGATGTTGCTGCAAAGGAGCTACAAATTCTATAACATGGATGCCTCACACACATCCTCGACTCGAGCACAGAGGATCTAAACAATCAGCATAGTTTAAAAGTGGGCACCTAAGATAAGTGTCACCAATTCAGTATCTGACCAAATGTCTCCCCTTCTGTTCCTGAGTTATGATGTTGAATAATGACCAGAAAAGTGTTTTTTGCAGGACATTATGACATCACCGTGAAGGTAGCCTTTGACCTTTCAGATATAAAATGTCATCCCTTCATCATTTTATTGCATTAGACATGTCTTTGAAATTTCCTCAGAATTAGCGTATGAATATTAGAGTTATGGTCAAAAAGTTGTTTTTTTGAGGTCACAGTGACCTTGACCTTTGATGACCAAAACCTAATGAGGTTATTCTTGAGTCCAAGTGGACATTTGTGCCAAATTTGAGGAAGGCATAAAAACAAACATTGAAAACCTACTTGATTGAGGTGTGTCTGTGTGGAGAACTGAGAGGTGGCAGACTTGATGATTGTCTGGATGGCAAAGGAGCCCACAGGGAACCTACAGCCAAAAACACAGATGTTGTTTCATTTTATCATTGTATGTGAAATAATTCTGAAATTCAATCTCAGCGATAACTTGTATTGAGCCGACAGGGACTACTTACTTCTCTATGAGGCGGTCCCAGTTCTCTTGTATGAAATCCCAGGCAAACAAGTAGCCGGTGAAGCCCTTACACACAGTGCTGATGACCAAAGGCAACTCCTGCGTCTGGATCATATCCCCCCTTAGACCTGCATTCAGAATCCTAGAACGATTGTAAAAGTGTTAAATGCTCACTTTCATACAGCATCAGAATAAACTGCCTCTCAGGCCATCTGTAAATCAGTGGTACATTACAAACATGTTTCAGGACGAACAAATTAAGAAAACAAAAAACTCAATACAGACAGACAGAGTTATGACAAGGAAAAAATGTTTTTGTTTGTTGTCTGAAATACTGGTGATTTAGTAGCTGGAGCTCTCAACTGTAATCAAATGAACTAAGATGAGTGTAACAATTTCTGCTGACTACTTACGAATATGTACAATACAATATTATCACGATAACGATGGCACCAAAGTACTGTAAATTAAATCCTACTACAAATATCAAATATTGGAGCCAAAGAAAACTTCTAAATTATGGTGGAATCTGTGTCTTTGTTTTCTGACTTAATTTTAGAAGCATTTCCTTTTTTACATACTGCCACATTTTGGTGCTAATTTAGAGGTCACTGAAAAACTTGATTCTGCACAACATGATTTGATACTTGACCCAAACCGGCAGGTTCAAGGGAAGGTATTGGGTTTTGGTCCGGAGCTTAAAGCAACACACACACACACACACACACACACAAACACACACACACACACACACACACAAACACTTACCATACTATACTGCGTGCATTCTGAGTGGATGCTAGGCCCCGTAGCATTTTACGCTTCTCCGCATCATAGGTGACACTCTGGTACCAGTTGAACAAAGTCTCCCAGCCCTCTTGCGATTGAGCAGCCACGTTGAATACAACTTGCTGCAGATCGCCTGGGATCCTACCGAGAACATAAAAAGATACAAATCTATTTCAGGCTAAAAGTGCACCAAAATTAAGTTTACTGCCGATGGCTCAAATGTCATTTCAATTCAATCAAGTGCCATTCTCCCGTCCCTGTCTCTAAAGAGATGTTTGGGTTGCTCCTCTCACCTTGCTGTTGCTGTCAATGTGACCCAGAAAAGAAATCAAAAATAAACTGTGTGCTATACGTACCGAAAGGTCCCATTGGACTCGACATACTGTTTGAACAGGGCCTTGGCATGCTGAATGCATTCTTTCTGATCCAGACTACAGGCTGTCTCTAGCAGGGCTGAGCGCAGCTCCTGTTTAGACACGCTCTCCTCCTCTGTCCATGTTTGGTTTTCAATCAGAGAACCAAACAGATGCAGAATATAGGTCTGTCATATGTAAGAAAAAAAACATGGATACATTAGTACACAGAAACTCTACACTCATTTAAACAGTTCACAAGAATTAAGGAATTTTCACAGACTTTTGATGTCAGCTTGTATTGTAGAGATGCAACTAGGGCTGGACAACGTATTGATAATATATCGATAGCATGACATGAGACTAGATAGCTTCTAAGATTACTGATATTGTGAATATGTGTTGTCTTTTCCTGGTTTTAAAGGCTGAATTACAGTCAAGTGATATAATTTCCTGAACGTACCAGACTGTTCTAGCTGCTCTATTATTTACCTTTACCCACTTGGTCATTATTTCCACATGACTGATGATTATTTATCAAAACTGTTGCTGTGTAAATATTTTGTCTAACAATAGTCAACCCTACAATATCACAATAATGATATTGAGGTACTCTGTAATGGGAAAATAATGGCGGGCGCTTTAAATTTAAGGGCTTTTGAGTAAAGTTCAAGGTTGTGTTGGAAAGTTTAAGAACTTAAAAGTTGCATATTTTGTTGTAAGACATGTTTTTTATTATCAAAGGTTAGTATTTACTGCTTAAACTTTATAGCCTTTATGTTACTGTTAAACACGTTAATTCCATATCCAAAAGCATAGTGACAAATTTCAACTATACAAACTGAACACTTCATACTCCACACACTTACTAAAAGAAAAAATCTTACCAACAGTTGAGGATTTTCAAGGCTTAAGATCTGAATGTGTTTGACAAGCATGGCTCAGGACATCTTTATTCACAAAACTTGTCATTTAGATGTCTGAAAGTGTGTGTGTGTGTGTGTGTGTGTGTGTTTGCGTACTTTCATGCGGGGCAAAAGAAGGTGCTCTTGTCTCTTCTCTAGCAGCCAGTAGATACCATTGAGCTGTAACAAGGCCTCTGTCACAGGAGAAGTCTCAGTTTCTCTGGACATGTACTTCAACAGGTTGAGGACTTCATGGAAGGTCACACGTCCCAGTCTATTTCAAGAGTTTAGACAGTGAAGGAGCAAAAAGAAAGGTGGAGAATGAAAGCTTTTTAAAAGTCAAATACAGGAATTGGAAAACACTCCTCTACTTCAGTCTCTCCTGTCCCTGAATGCAACTCAAAGAACAACTATTTATATTGTCAGCTATACCTGGAGAGAGCAAAGATGTTGTGTATGAGCGAGGCACGGTCCTCGTGTGTGAGAACACTGACATCGTTGGACAAAGCATCTATGAGAGCAGCCCAGCCCTCATCGCCGTAGTGGACGACGTAGAAGCCTGTGTTTCTGTAGTTCAACTTCAGCCACTTTACACTTTCTGGAACCTTAAGAGTCCCTGAAAACACACAGAATTTCACCATCTGACACAGTACTCCAGATTCGAGACTCTTGACTTGATGCTGAAAGTTACTGTTTTGTGTTTTACCTGACTTGGTCTTCAGAGTGAACATTTGTCTGCACTCAGGAGCCGAACTACAGCTGTCATTAACATACGTCACTGGAATATTCCACAAGCTAAAGAGAGTGCAGATTAAAGTTAGAGTGATGGGCTTGTATGACCTGTTTGTGTGTCTGTGTGTGTGTGGTAATGTAACCCACCTGGAAGTATGCATGGCGTTGTCAGATGTGAGCAGGAAGTGCTCCTGTGTGAGGGTCACCTCATCTCCATAACGGCTTACAGTGACCAATGGGAAGCCTTTCTGCGATGTCCATGAGCTCATCATCTCTGACACATTCTGGTGCTGCGTCGAGACTTCGACCTGACGACAGGAAAAGAAATCTGTTCAGTCAAATGCATGTTCAATGTTTTTTTTTTTTTAGATTTTTTTCTTCTGTGAAATATATGAAAATAATTGTGGCAGTGGTCTGAAATTCAGGTGAAACAGGTTTACCTTCAAGATTACAATTTCTATAAAACCAAACTCAAAGGGGAAACTAACAGAGGCAAAAATAAACAGGACATTTAGTTTTTATACCTTTTTGATAGTAATTTTCTACCATCTGTATCTACAGTATTCTGTGCTTTGACTTCCCTTCAAAGGGGAGTGAGCAAAGAGATGGGATCAATAAGTTAGAACATAATCAACTGTTATCACAAGTCATTTGCTGCCTTTTATGTTGTTAATGCAGCTCCTGAGCCAGTTCTGAGTATCACCCATTATAGAGTGCAATGCATCACACTCTGAAAACTACACCCATCAGAGGGGAAAACAACCTGCGCTACAATATGTAACTAAGGGCTAAAATTCGAACAAAAGGCCTGTACCTCACTGAAAACTTTAGACTCCAGCATGTCAAAGGATTATTTTAGCACCCTATGTCGACCAGAGAGCAAAAGGTATATAGATAAACCCAATATTGTCAGTCTATCTTGGAGAAATTACGCCGCTGAAAGTCTAGAAGTGAAATGCTTTGCTATTTTAAACAATTTGATCAAATCATCAGGTAGTTTTCATTTAACCCAACAAATATAAAAAAAAACAGGCATTCCACAGCTCATAATCATAGTAAAAATAATGGATGTAGCTACTGTGACATCATCCACTGCTTTGTGGACAGAAATGACAAAGAGGAACCTTCACAAAGTCAATGAAGAGCGTTTTCCCCTCCGTTGTGGACGGGACTTAATTGCACTCTGTCTCTATATGATAACAATGAAACTAGCAAAATGCATTTGATATATCAGGGAGAGTATATTTTAGCCACATGGCTGGCTGACAGATTACAAAGGGAAGTTAAACGTTAACTGTAGCCTGAGTGATAAACTACTGTACTACTCTACTGTGCTGTCAATTGAGCCAAAAAACGAAAAAAGGCGCGCACACCTGTGTCAGGCTGTTCCAGAGGTCGTCAGTGTCTGTGTTTAATCCACTGAACTGTTTCAGGTACTGAATGATGCCCTTTCTAAACTGTTGTTCCCCTGGCAGAGAGGCGTTCAGCATCAGGAGAATGGACGCACCCTGGAAGACAGAGATACAAAGCATCAGTGATCATGTCCAGATCCAAAACAGAGCACTAACTACAGTTATAACTGAGGTTCAGGTCCAGTAGAGGAATTTCTCACAGAGATGTAAGTCCAGTGAATTAGTGAACTCTGCAACTATGTATCTACGTATATATAAATTAGAAAAGTGTACCTTCTCATAGGAGACAGAGTCAAACATCTCTTCCACCTGTTCTGGCTTATTAACCTCAGTCGACACAGCGTGGGAGGAGTTTAGTGCGTCTTTGTCCAAGGCTCTGAAGCGTACTGCTAGGTACAAATTACCCTGCAAACAAACACAAGATTTACTGCAAAGGTACACAGTGAGGCACACAGCTTTATCTGCTGTAAAATATATGAGGCAGATGTGAACTTACAATGTCCAGCTTGGGCAACACTGTCTGCAGCGACATGTACTGCATGTAAGTGGCAAAGCCTTCGTTGAGCCACAGGTCATTCCACCAGCTCATTGTTACCAAGTTTCCAAACCACTACAACACAACATCAGAAACAGATCAGAACCTAGCTGTAGCAGATTCACTAGACCTGCTGCTTTCACAATCACACAGGCAAACACAACTACCTGATGAGCGAGCTCATGCGCTATGACGGAGGCAACAACTTGTTTTTCCAGAGGAGAGGACTGTTTGCCCACCAGCAGGCTGGTCTCTCTGAAAGTGATGAGTCCCCAGTTCTCCATGGCTCCTGCCAGGAAGTCTGGGATGGCTACCAAGTCTAAGAAAAGAGAAAGGGAGCATATGCAGGTGTGTAAAAAAAAGGAGCAAAGACAAAAATTCAGAGGTGGGAATAGTGTGCAAGTGCCTGTGTATACTCACCTAGTTTTTTGAGGGGGTAGTTAATTTCAAAGAAGTCGTTGTAGAACTCCAGCAGTTTGGAGGCTGTGTCCAACGCGTAGTCAGTGTATTCCTTCTTCTCCGGCACAGAATACACAGACACCTAAAACACACAGATACAAGTAGTTTATCAACAAAAACACAAACTCAAAGAATATTAAATCAAAAACTTAATTGTACCACCTGCACTGAAAGCAAAAAGGAGTCAAAAGTTGGGTGAAACCTACCAGAGTTCCTGAGACATTTCTGCTGATTGGGGTGAAATTAGCCACAATGAAGGCCACCAAGTAAGTGCTCATGTTGACACTGGTCTTTTCAAACTCATCTTGTATGAGGCCATTGGTAAGTGGTATGCTTGTAGCCTGAAACACAAACCATAATGACAAGATTACAACCAACTAATAAATACAGCACCTCAAGCAAACACACAATACATGGTCTGTTAGCTTAATTGTACCCACGCTAAGACTTTACGAGTCACAGTAGGGACAGGAATGACCCACTGCTTCCTCAAGACAAGAAGTGATATAAAATACAGAGCGAGTGACATCACATACAGAAGTGTTGTACTATATATTGTGTCTATGACACACACGACGTAATTGTTCAGCTGTAGTTGATCTTGGGGTGCAGAGAATGAATTCTGTGCACATGACAAAGACAAAACAATTTTAGGTCATAAACCCAACATTTTGCCGGTGTCGTCACAATACTGGAATTAACAAGAACTTCAATACAATACCTACAAAAACATCAATATTTGATACCTATTTCAATACCACAGGTAAAACTGACATTGAGGGCATACAATTTAAAGTTTTTATTAAAAAAATCAATATAACAAGGCTATAACTTGAAGATGACATTTCTTTTCTTAAACTTTCATCGGATAAATAACACACCACCATATGCATAAATAAAAGTTTACTACATAAAAAAGTTAACTTTTTTTTTTTAAATCAGAACAGTGGGCTCTGTATTTGTATTTAGTCCCTCTAACATCCAACATCATGGCACTACTTTTTGTGCAGTCTGAACAAAGGAATTAAAGTTCCCCTCACATTTAAAAATAAAAATGCTTGCAGGATTCATTAAGTGAACAAATTAGGAAAATTAAAAAAATGTAAACAAATAAAAATCAATAGTGTTTTTGAGAACTGATTCAGTATCACAGAGCATAACATCACAGTACCCAAGCGTATCAATATTTTCTTACACCCCTACATGCTAAGCCCCTGGCACTGAGTGAATGTTTAGGAAGGAGGAAACAGTGACACAGACGTGCCATGGGACTTTCAAAATAAAGGTGTGTCACTTTGCATCGATTATACTGGATACTTTAAAGCTGAAACGGTTTAGCAATCCTAATCAATGTGTCATTGCACCCCTACTGTCCATTTACATTTTTGGTATTTTCAGAAAGAATCTTTTGTTTGTGCTAAAGCCATTTAGCACACTATGTGGTGTGTTTCAACACTTGTTGCCATGTTGTAAAAATAACCAGGACTTAATCAATGTTACAGTACCTTAGGCATGTTGGAGAGAGTCATATAGTCTGGTTTTCTGTTGATTTTAATCAGGAAGGTGGCTTTGAAAGCTGGTTCATCAAAGCAAGGAAAGGCCTTCCTAGCTGATAGTGGCTCAAACTGGGTTGCAGCTAAGACCCTAGTGACAAGAGAGAGACGAGCATAATCATGCTGAAATAACAAATTAGATAAATGCTGTGAAATCCATAAAACAGCCTCCGATACCCGTTTTTAACTGTTCTGTTATTCTTAAAGCACTGTTTTGTTAGTGTCTGGTCATGAGTTGAGCCAAAGGTCACAAGATTAGCTGTGAAAGACACATGATCGTCTCTATAAAGGCTTTATATAAAGTTCTTATACTGCAGCACATCTTTCAGCTGTTGGGAAGCACTTACAGAACAGTAAGTTAGTCAAATGTACCTTTTGTTTCCATTTTTATCAGTGTAAGAGCTGTTGTAGAAACCATCATAGGTGTGTGAGAGGTCGGCAGAGTAATCCAGGGTCAAAACACAGTGCTGGCCTGCCTTCAAATCTTTGGGGAACTGAACAGCTATCTGCTGTCTGGGTTTGTACTCCAGTACAGTAACATCACTGTCCTTCCCATCACCCAGCTGGAAGAGAGGAAGTTTCAGTTAACAATGGCTATGGCTCAGGTTGGTGGTTCGATCTCCTGCCACTGCAATCCACATGCTGAAGCATCCTTGGCAATACACTATGTGCAATGACTAGAAAAGTGCTATATAATTGCTGTCTATTTACCATTTAAATAGCAGATAACAATTATTTTGTTCAGGCACAAAAGACATCTTTGCATAAAGTAATGTACATCTAGGTCATGACACAGAGCCATCTGCACACAAACCCCTTCCAATCCCACCTTGAAGGTAGCTTTGGTAATGTTGAGATTATCACTGTGCAGGACAATGCGCGTGGTGTTGTGAAGCACAGACATGGTGATGACAGTGCGGCCGCTGAAGGTCATCTTGTCGAGGTCAGGATTCAGGGTGAGGTCATAATTAAGAGGGTGTATACTGCGAGGCAGCCGGAGCTGTGCCCATGGAAATGGTTCACCGTTTGTGGAGAGAGGGTAGACTGGCTCCATTGGAGCGGTCTTGTTGGTTTTAGGACAACCCGTCTGCAGAAGGACGGAAGGTTGGGGTCAGCCAGGGAAATGGATATGACAGAAAACTTAAAGAGGGAAATAATCGGACAAAGATATCAACAGAAAGTCATGTTTAGCTATCGACACATTGTCACAAAACCTACCTAAAAAGAACTTCTGAATGCTTTTCTTACCTTGGTGAAGGTGCATCCAGGTAAGAAGTACAGTACCATGGTCATAGAGGCCACTATCACCAGGAATAACACACATACAACCATGGTGCGGGCTGAGGGTCGTGAACATGACCTGAGACCAAAAGAGTTTAACATTACTTACTCTAACTGTGAAAGAGATTTGAAATTTGAGCACACCTTATAATATTCATTCTGTGCACTCAGTTATTATGCAGTGAGGCAAGGCTGCACAATTTGTACAAAAAAATATTCTGTCTAATAACGTGATGGCATTTCCTGCTTACTTTTGCTGCTCTGGGGATTTCCTAAACAGTATGGTTGTTTCAGATGTTTTCTCCTTACATATTTATATTGTGATTAAAACTATATTTCATATTACACTGAGGTGGACCAACTCTAAATTTTCGCATCTTACTTAACATGGATTTGCTTCTTTACTCTGCAACTTTAACCACAATGTTTCCCACAGCACTTTGAAGGTAGCTGCAGTTTCAGGAAATATTTCTCTAAAAAATCTAAGAGAAAGCTGTTCACCTAAACCACCACGGCTTCTTTTATGACTCTATGTAAATCTGTCAGAGGTGAGGTCATAGAAGAAAAAGATTTTATTGGGTCCACAGAGATTACCCATGGTGCTGTGTTTGCTAGTGTGAGTTTATTGTTTCCATCTATAGTTACTGGCTCAGTGAGGCTTTACCATCTCAAAATAGTTTTTCCAAAAATAACACAAGTTCTTCAGTATCTATTTCATATGGAAATTTTAGAAACATAGCTAAACATATTCACCTAAATCCAACATTTGTACATCACCAGAGGCTTTGCATATGATAACACATTATTACTTATGCAGCACTGCTTTGAGACAAAGATGCCACAAGGCATACCTTGATTTTTTATGTCAACATACCGCACAGCTTCCCAAATGACAACCTTTTTTTTGTGCATTACCTGGGTGGAGCCTGCCTGGTGTACGGGGAAGAGCTGGATCTGTGAGCAGAGCTACGGTTCATGAAGGACATGCCCAGCAGACGAGCTGAAGACTCGCAATCCTCCTCATCCTCGTCCATGTCGTTCTCTCCAAGGCCTCGTACGAGCAGCCGTGAGCTACGAGGCTCATACACCACCTCATCTGGGTCAAGAGCAGGAAACGTCTGCAGAGAGCAAGTACAGTACACTCTGTTATCCTGAAGTTAAGCTGTGCAGTGTTTCCCATATAATGGTAATAACTGGATTGCCTTCTAAGGTAAATTAATTAGCACAGGATAACATGTCATATGTGGAGGCTGCGAGGAGACTGAGAGCAGAGGCAGCAATAATGGAAAATAATGACAGAGGGGGGCTATCAACAAAGAGCACAGATGAAAGGTAAATCATAATGACTGTAGAGTGTTAGGGGTATTTTTA
This sequence comes from Epinephelus moara, assembly GCF_006386435.1. Lineage (NCBI taxonomy): Eukaryota > Metazoa > Chordata > Actinopteri > Perciformes > Serranidae > Epinephelus > Epinephelus moara. Next base: position 20,258,758 of record NC_065513.1, read on the forward strand.
TTAGGATCACAGCTGATGCAGAAATAAAGATCTTAACCATAAGAAATGTGAATGGGCATTGAAATTAGCAGAGGGTTTGCTGGGTATCAAACAGTGAAGGAGGACAGAGGGAGTGGGGACTGGGGGATAAACTAAAGGTCTGTAAGACTTTGTTTATGGGGCTTTATGATACAGTATGTCTGTACCTGACAGAAGCTAAATAGGGAAAATGGGTCACTATAGCTCTGAAGAGCAAGATACAGCGTCGTTCTCATGCTAAAATGAAGTTCCTATTTGTAATTCTCACAATTTTGACCACAGATAGCTGCGGTAGCTGCTGCTGACAGATCTAAAATAATATAGCAACCAAAGATGTATTGAGCTGAAAGCATGCAAATGAACATCACTGGCTACCCACAAGTGTCATCCTTCCTCAAATCAACTGATCGTTATTTATACCGCTGTGATCTGTTCACACTACCAAATTTACAGATGAAAGCACTTGTGCAGGGTGGTGCAAACATGCATTCAGAGGTATGCAAATTACTGAGCAGGGCTGGTCCTTAAAATGAAGGTGTGCATTGCATGCATGGTGCAAGGTGACAGAAGAATACCGGAAATGCAGTGGAGTCTTTGGCCAAATCCACAACATCAGGCTCCTCTTCAAACATGCTGTTCTCAATCATGTTCCTCGGCAGGTTGGCTCGGTCTGCAACACACGAAGGAAGAGAAATCAGATGGAGGGTTCTCAAATAGAGGAAATGAGAGAGGTGCGACAGAAAGAGAAAGCAGAATAAGAACGTTTACACATTGACACACACACACAGTACTTTATGTTAACATAAATGTTATTGTGGTATTTGGAGTTTCAGAGTTTTCCGCAGGAGAGTTACGGCAACAAGCCATTTTTTAAAACAAAGGTTTGTTATTGTCACCTTATGTGTAGGCATCATGAAACCTTGTATAATAAAGCTCTAACTGAGTTTCCTTAGTTTCCTGTTGGTAAACCTCCTACAGCATTTCCTTCCTGGTACTCTGACCTACACAGAATTGGTTCATCACTCTGGTGAGAAAGACACTTTAAAGTACTGGTGTAGTGTTGTCACAATACCAAAATCTTTGTTTCGGTACCGATACCAATATGAATTTCGATACTTTTCGATACTCTTCGGTACTTTTCCTAAGGAAAAGTCCTTTTGGATACAAACCTTTAGAACAATAAATAGTAGGGGTGTAACCGTACCAAAAAAATCATGGTTCGGTAAGTACCTCAGTACGGACGTCACGGTTTGGTAACTCAAATGTTCCACCAAGTTGGTGTTGTCTCGTGTTGTCTCCCTTTGCGAGGCAGACTTTCTCTTGTCTTTTTTCACGTGCGCCAGCTGCGGATGTTGATACAGGTGTTGTCATACACACCACTTGCGCAATCTGTGCTCCAATAGGAACAAGAAAGGTGTTTGTGTGCATAAATGAGTAAAATAAATTAACTAAATTAATGAATTGAATCAATTTCAAAGTACCGGTATTTTCCAAATGCAGTATAGTACCGTTTGGAATACTCTAGTACCGCGGTACTATTTTAGTACCGGTATACCGTGCAACACTATACTGGTGTATTGAAATCTCTTCAGACAGAAACTTCTGCATTTCCTTCACAGTTCATTCATTCAACTGAAAAAAAGAGAAAAAGTTTGCTCAAAAACAGAGGAAAGCAAATACATTGAATATTCATCATCTGGCCTTATCACATACTACTGCCGTTTACAAAAGCCTGTATATCCACATTCTAACCTGCATCTTCAGCATCATGACAAGAGCTATGCTTTGTCTCACAAAATCCATGTGATTTTGTGGCAGCTGGATTCTCCCCTCAATAATTCTCAGTAATTCTTGAAACAATCAGAGGCATGTTCAACTTCCTTAACTTAATAATAACAAAAAACACTAAGCAATGCAAGTTTCCCGTTTTGCCTCACGTTCCATTCATGCTTTTACAGGCTTAAGACAATGCATTTTCAGTCTCAGTTGGTGATGGATTGGACTGGAAAACACAGACTTAATGAATAAGCGGTGTTCACACAGAAACAATGGCACCAAACAAAGGTGAGCTTCAGCTCCCCAAAAGGAAGACAAGAGTCCAGGAAATGCACAAGGTGAATTTAGTTCCTTGTCTGTCCTGTACAGTGTTTCTGATAACAACACTGTACGGGCTGTCACTGTGTCCCTGTCTCAACCACATTGCTGTGGTATGAATTTCTATTTATAGGCTAAGCACTAAGTAGTAGGTAATGTGTAATGTGCAGAGAAGGATATGATAAAAATATGACCCATGCAAAACCTATCAACCTATAATTGTTGTAATCTAATTGTTTTACGGTTAAATGTATTTCATATAAGCACAATGACATGTTCAGATGAGAGAGGCAGTTGATGTGATGATCATCATCTAGACTACAATAAGAACACACGGCAGGCAAATGTGAACAACCAACACATCCTGTACTTTCATCAAGCTTGTTCAGGCTATGTAAATACAGCAGCAGAGCATGTACGTTGCTGACTGCGCTCTTCCTGTTTACTCAAAACATTTCTCAACCCTACCTTGGAGTGGCAAAAATATAGTTAAATACATGCGTGCAAGGTGGCAGGTTTGACAACTAATTCAAACAGACACACTACATAGATGCAAAGTACTGAGTCACAATACCATTGCAGTTTGCTTAAAAACATACAGGAAGGAAGCATCTGCTTCATAGATACCTGATCAAAGTGTGATTGTGACATGTGACTTTGGGCATTTACTACAAAGACAGAAAAAACAGGAAGTCTAACTGTGATTTGGTGATTGACTCTTCCAGGCTGAGACCTACCTCGAATAAAATAACATCCACTGAGGTGAATATAGTGTGTGCACTGGGCCCTTTGTTTGTTTTAATAAAGCCATGGACACCCTGGGACCATAGCTGAGGTTATAAAGCAGCTGGCTGCTTGGGCTGAGCTGAGCATGACTTATCAGCTCTGCAGACCAAGACAAAACATAGCTATTATCAAACCACCAGGCTTCAACTGGGCAAACAGTGCTGCTGTGTTTTAACAGACAAGTGGCACACTATGTTTGAGGCAAGACAGCCATTGTTTAAGCTGTTAGAAAGTTGTTATTGGCTTTGATCAGTTAAAATAATATCATATTATTACATGAATAAACAACAAGGTTTACAAACAGCCCATCCTGCGTTGTGCTTACAGTCATGTGCAGTAAAATGTTATCATGCCTCTGCAGGACCATCAACAGACTGACACTGATTAAGTTAGCTTCTGAGAATCCCCAACTGTAAAAAAGAAACCGGTCGCGTAGAAAACACAAAGGTTTGTCTTGTGTAAAGTCAGACCCACCCCTCTAAACATGTGTCCTCGGGTGAATGTCACTCTCAGTGAGCTTTCTGCTAATGTCCCGTTAGTTATTAGCTGGCCTGCTGCTGTTAGCTTGCTGTTACTGAATATACCATCTCCCTTCCTTACCTGTACTGTTACTGTCAAATGGATCCATGGTGGGATATCTCAGACAGCTCCCCGCGTCCAAAACAAGGAAACACGTTCACGGCAGCTCGACAGACGTTATGTTTTTTTAGCTGGCCACAACCCACCGCAGGCTATCAGACGCTCACAATAAATAGCAGCCTATCCTCACTGTTGTAACGTTAGCTACGTAGTAGCTAGCTTGGAACTAGCCAACTTCTGACAAATGTAACTGACTGAAAGACATTCAGTTAGCTAGCGTTAGCTAATTTCCATAACTTTATCGCCCATAGCTTTTCAGTTGACAAAAACATTAATGCGTCGGGGTTGTTTAAAAAAATCGAACCGTACGCTAAAAATCCGTAAAATCTTTCAAAAATTAAATCTTACTCTGACATGCTCGGTAAACTAACGAACGAGCAAATGCCACTTTCCTTCCTCCCCGACCAGTTGTTGACAACCTCCCATCAACCTACAATACAGGCATCCTATTGGATGTTACAGCCAGGGGGCGGGGCCAGGACATATGACGCGCACACCGACACACACACACTCGTATAATATTTACTGTACTTGTGAGAACATTGTTTTTCGCTTGCATCATGAAATGGAGGTTAATCCTAACCCCAGCCGTAACATACTTAACCTCAAACCTTACCCTAGCCTTAAACCATTTACTTTGAATCTACAACCACCTCTGAATCCTTATAGAAATGAGTTAAATGACGAAAACCAAGCAGATAATCGCACACTTTTAACTGTACTTGTGAGGACATTTCATTGTTTTATTTTCATTCTCAGGATGCCAACCCCAATGTTGCACGTCCAACCTCAAAACTAACCTATTCATAGTTCTTACCATACAGGTTTTACAATAACACCTAGTGTTAGCCCTAAACTAAAATGTTCATGTGATGAATACCAGGCACACACAATGGTTGTACATAACACAAGGATATGTTTCAGTTACAACACACACAAAGGTACCAAGAGGTACAATGAACACTTTTATTGTCTTTTTGGTAAAGCATCCAGTTACACAGCATTTAATCTCTCTTTCAATCTCTCTCTCACTCTCTCTTTCACACACACACCCACNCTTTTATTGTCTTTTTGGTAAAGCATCCAGTTACACAGCATTTAATCTCTCTTTCAATCTCTCTCTCACTCTCTCTCTCACACACACACCCACACCCACACCCACACACACACACACACACACCCACACACACACACACACACACACAGCGCTTCTAACACACCACTACTGCTCAGCTGGCATTTCTACCAGTAACATTATTTAGTCTAACAAAAAGATTCCCTGAAAATTTACAAAACACACTTATTCATAAAAAAACGGTCAACTCTTCAATGGTGTCAAGCGCATTACAGTTAGACACATTAAACACACATACAACTTTAAAAACTGTCTTCCTAAGCATTTGCCAACCACCACCTCTCTCCCTCTGCTGTCTTTCACTTCATTTGCTCGATCAGCCAGTTTCTAAGAGGTTCTAGGTTCCTCTGAAACCAGCGCACATTTTTCTGCATGTTGTCCAGGGCAACCTGAGTAGCTCTCAGCTGAGATGCCTGCTCTTTGATGGACTCAAAGAACAACTGCACCTGAGAATCAAACACATTTACAGAAACACAAAACCACATAAGTGAAAGACAACAATTAGAATTTCTGTTCAACTACAAATGCAGCTGCGAAACAGGTTACGTTTCTCAGACACAGCCATCACCCTATTACCATCACTATCACTAATATAGCCAATGCCAGCCAAAACACCAATAGCATGTTGAAATATTGGTAATTTCTAAACTGCCTTATATATTACTTCAAGATATAAGAGGGCATTTACTTCAGTGAGTTCCTCTGGAGATGAAAACTGGCCCGTGGTGCCAATGATGATGTTTTGAATGCAAGATGAGCCCAACTGGAACCTGCAAAGCAGAAGGACAATAGCGAGGACAGTCACAGATTGATAATCTGCTGTCATAGTTGTAGAGTCAACTACCCAATGTGTTGCTTGTGGTATAATCAGGTCATCACTAAATTGAAAACCTGTTCCACTTGTTATTAAATGGCATGGACGCCATTAAAAAGGCAGGTCTTACTGGTTTACACAGTGCTTTTGCATCCAGCTCACACCAGCTCGATGAGTACAAAGCACTTTTACAGAGGATATATATTGGGTAGGATATTATTGTTATGTTTTACAAGAGTAAGGAAAACTGCATTTTCATAGCATTTCATAGTTCACATGGGTTGACTTATTTTACTTATTTTGTCATTCACATTATCTCCATTGTGATGCACTTACTTTTGAACCAGTGTGTCCCAGTTCTTTTTGACAAAGTTCCAGGCAAGGTGATGTCCCCGCGGGTTCCTGGCCACCATCATTATGAGACTGGAGAGGTCCTGGGATCGAATCACCTTCCCTTCAAGACCTAAGTCCAGCAGTCTGCAGCATAAACACAAAATATAACCTGCTGTATTAATGCTACATTATCTGCCATCACTTGAAGAGCCTTCACTGACAGTTATTTAGCACATCTGGAACATAGAGAAAACGTTGGCTGCAGTACAGTGACACAATACCCAATATTTGCCACATGGTGGCAGCATTAACTCTGTGTAAAATGTAAGCGGGAGCTGATGTACCTGTGTAGTTTGTCTGTGTCTTTGCTGCAGGTCAAAGCAAACAGGATTTTGCGTTTTTGTGCCGCAGACATGGAGATGTTATATGTGCGTAAGAGTGAAGCCCAGCCATGGTCATCCTGAGCTCCGACTGAAAACACCGTCTCCACCACGTCAGTTGGCAAGCTAGAGGTGCACACAAGCAGAGACATGCACATTAAGACATGACGAAATATCAAATTGTATGGTCCAGCCAAGCTCAGAGAATAGCATGCTGTTTATGTGGTTGTTGACTGATCATGATGTGTGTTTAAATATAATTTAGACGGACGTACTTGAGTGTGCCATTGGACTGAAGCCAGTCTTTGAAGCTCTGACGTGCCCTCTCCAGACAGGGAGGGTCATCCAGGTGACAAGCCAGTGACAGGAGCTCTGACCTCAGCCGTCGCTCCGACACAGAGCCGCTTTCACTCCACGTCTGCTGGTCAATGACTGCACGGAAGAATCGCAGGATGTACGTCTGCACACAGAGAAACGTCATCTCACATGAACTTAACTGCATGTCATACCAACATTGGCATCATCATCATCATACTAAATGAGCACTCTTGTCTTCTTACCCCCAGATTAGTGGTTATGTCAAATTCATTCCTTTTCTCAACCATCTGATAAAAGGCCTCCAGATAGCCCAGTCCTTGGAGGAGAGGCACAGTGTGTGTCTCCAATTGCAGGTAACCAATCAGGTCCAAGGCTTTATTGAGCGGCAGATGACCTGCCCTTTAGAGACATACAAGAATATCTAAAAGGTTAGGTGCTATTTCAGGTGGGATTAATTATTAATTAATTAAAGCTGCTTTGTGTAACTACAGAAAAAAACTACCACTGTCTGTCTTGGTGTCTCACACAAACACACAGAGATGCTTACGTGATCAGTTGAAATGCGTTGTGTATCAAGTGAGTCCTGTCTTTGTAGCTCAGAGTAGTGTGGTTTTCCCTCAGTAGTTTTACCATCTCGTCCCAACCACCGTCCTCGTAATGAACCACATAATAGCCTGTCATGTCAGTGTTTACTTTCACCCAGCTGACATCCTCTCCAATATGTATGCTGTCTACATTAGACATAAAAAGAGGATGATAAACAATATAATGGCAAAGCAAAGGTGAAGATATGCATGAATTATACTTGGCACAGTCTCTCTCTTCCCTGTTACCTGTTTGTGTTGTCATCAGGTGTCTGTGGATAGTGCTGGAAGCATCTGTCTTGTATGTCAGAGGGATATGCCAAAGGAAACTATACAAGAAAAGAGAGCATAATTTACAAAAAAAAACTCAAGTAACTTCAAATTAAAGGTAATAGTGGGTGTGTGTATGCAAAAGCAAAAGACAGAGTTCCGTTTTTTTCATTTGCTTAAACATATTTATCCATTCAGAAGTTAAACAGTTCACACACAGGCCTGAACTGAAAGTGGCTGGCCAAAATGGCACATTTTGTTCGCACAAAACATTAAAAACATGCAAACAAGCAAATATTTCCATCAAACAAAAGAACTTAATAGTAAAAAAAAAAAAAATGCACAGGTGTATGCTCACCCCTGTTGCAGTGTGGACCAGAGAGGGTCAGAGGGCATCACTGTCCTCAGGAACCTGTCCTGTCTCAGCAGCAGATAGGGCCCTTTCCTTCTCACAGTTACCAGTGGAATACCTTTTTGCAGAGTCCAAGTGTTCATCATGGCTGTCAGATCCAGGTGTTCCCCTGCATACAGGTACTGTAGGAGAAAACACATGCAATCACACCACATCATGAAGTCAGAAAAAAATCTTAACACAATGTAAAATGTATGCAGTAAGAGGAAATGCATGACAAGAGGTCAATTAGTGGATGTTTATATGTTTACTCACTGCATTCTTGGCGGCCTGGCCACTGCTGTAACAGTGTTTTCCAGAGATGAAGTCCTCCTCAGAGCATGTCTGGAATACAACACAAACATTTTGCAAATCACATGTACCTTACATCACAAAGGCAGCTGTTCAATTAAATTCCTATTCAGTACAGATCAACTAACTTTGAGAGACTTTAACTTGTTTGAGATTGGTAATCCATCACAATGGGCACCACGTCTGCTTTAATTTTTGTCAGTGTTTTGTTATTGATGCATGGCAGGGCAGTGTATTCTTTTAAAATCACTTACAATTGAATTACTGACCAAAGATAACATAACTTTGATGTCAATAAAAGCAGACATGATGTTCATTTTGATTAATTACCTACTTTATGGAACCTTCAAGTCTCAGCAAATTGATTTATGCAAATTGATTTATCCAAAATTAAATAAATGGTAAGCTATGACTGTTTGGATTTAAAAAACAAAATCTAAAACACTACAGCATCCATTATGAAATGCTTAGCATAAATGGCATAAATACCAGATTTCTAATATATGGACTAAAACTTAAAGACATAAAATAATTATTAATTGATGCCACAGTGAATTTAAAATTGAATGTAATTTGTGTTTGTACATTGGCTAGGCTGTCCCACAGGTCCTGATTGTGTGCATTTCTGTAGCTGTATTTGCGGAGGTATCGTACTATCCCCCGCTGGAACACATCATCTGTCAGAAAGTGTCGCAGCATGTGCAGAACACATGCTCCCTGGTGGGAGAGAAAGAAAAGCTTTATTCAGTCAGTGAGCCATGACAAGTTTTGCTGCAGGTTGGTTTCAAAGCAGTTTTAACAGTGTTAGTCATAAAAGTGAAAAAGATATATTTTCCGTTACAATATTGTTATAGAGATCCATAGTTATGCAGTCACCAGTGTGTTTAGAGGCTGTTTTCCAATAATTTCAAACATGACCAGGCCAATCAGAAGAGGGTAACATAAATACCTTTTTTTTTAAATTGACTATATTTGTTTTACATATCTCTGATTATGTAGGTAATACATTTCCACAGATAACATACTCATAATGAATTTCCATTTATAGTTAAGTAACCACTTGTGACTTGTGCGCAACATGTGTATGAGACTGAAAGCATACTTTATCGTAGGAGATTGTGTCAAACATCTGTTTGATCTGAGTGGGGTTCTCTGCTGGGTTGGATATTGGCCGAGAGGAGTTCAGTGAATCGTAACCGACTGCTGCAAAGCAGGTGTGCAGTAGATATTCCTCCTGCAGGATTGTGCACAGAACGGAATCAGAACAGCACTCTCTCCAAGGCTTCATATTAATATATGACTATCAATCAATGATGTTGATTCTCAGATTAAACAGAACACACACCACTTTGAGGTCAGGGTAGGTGGCCTCCACTGAAATGTACTCCATGTATCTAGCAAAGCCTTCATTCAGCCAGATGTCGTTCCACCACTCCATGGTTACCAAGTTACCAAACCACTGCAGGTAAGACACATATTGAATTTTAGCATTCTGCATTTACTATGTATGTAATGATTTTATAAATGAGCATCTGAGCTATTGAAACCAAACACACACTTAGACTCCTGCAGATAAAAAGTGACACTCACCTGATGGGCAAGCTCATGGCCAATCACCATAGTTACCCAGAGTTCATCAGAAATGGAGGATGTGAGGGGATCAAAGAGAAGGCTGGTCTCTCTATAAGTGGTCAGACCCCAGTTCTCCATTGCACCAGATTCAAAGTCTGGGATGGCTATCAGATCTGAGAGAGGGAAAATACAGGTCAGAGGACAGAATGTGACGGGGTAAAGAGGGGGAAATGACAGACAATATAAAGTAGTTACAGGAAAACGAACAAACCCTGTTTAGGTAGAGGATAGTGGATGTTGAAATACTCTTCGTAGAAGTCCAGCATTTTGACAGCAACCTCCAGGGCATAGTGGGTTTGCAGCCACTTCTCAGGGGCGGCATAAATGGACACCTACAGGCACACAACAGTGCATAAAAAAACAACATGTCCTTGACACACACACACACACACACACACACACACACACACACACACACATATTCAAATATTGCCATCGAGAAAACACTAACCTGCACCCCAGACGATGTTGTTGCAGTGACAGATTTGAAGTCACAGATGACAAAAGCGAAAAGGTACGTGCTCATCTTGACACTTGTGTCAAACTGGTCCTCAAGCAGGCCGTCGTTTACTTCAACCGTCTTGACCTGATGTACACAAAAGGTTAATTGTAGCCATTTTTCACACACATCTAAATATGTGTGATAACTAGCATACATGCCGCACTCACTATAGGCATGTTGGACAGAGAAATGTACTCTGGACTCCTCCTGATCCGTACAGAGAAGTTGGCTTTGAAGCTCGGCTCATCAAAACAGGGGAACGCCATCCGAGCACTCGTGGGCTCAAAGTGAGTTGAAGCTAAAGTTCTGAAAAGAGACGTCAGCAGATACTTTTTGTTTTGTAAAGACAATAGAAATGTAGTTGGAATCACCCTGTATGTTTAAGATATTTTACCAAGCTTAAAGTGAAACAGTCTATCCGGTCTAACCTGGTCTCTCCGGTGCTGGTTCTGTAGGTGCTCTTATAGAAGCCATAGAAACCATCTGCAAGTTCTGCCCCAAACTCAATGTACAGAAAATACTTTTGCCCACTGCTGAGCACCCTGGGAGAGAAGATGCCAATCTGCTCATGAGAGGGATTATGAAGAACTGGAAGAACCTGGAACAGAAGAGATGGAAAGAAGTTGGTCCCACTGTAGTTGACACTGACCAATTCTCTAATCTGTAATAATAACTGTTTAACATTATACAACTACCCGATCAGATAGATGAGAAAAGTTCTCATCCAATATCGTGGCTTGGGAAATCTGCAAATTCTTGCTGTGTAACACAACCCAGTTTGTATTGTTCTGGACGTCAATCTGGATTTGCACTGAGCCGGTGAAACTGAGACTTGTGAGGTTTGGGTGCAGGAGGAGACGGTAGTGCAGAGGAATGATGTACCTGAGATAAAGGAACACTTATTAAATCAATGAATCGAAGACAGGGGACGGCAATTTTCTTGTGAATTTCCTGAATGTTTAAAAACAAGTGTGAAGGGCACCTTGGCAGGCGAAGACGACTCCAAGGAAAAGACAGATTGTCAGAACCCAAAGGAGACTGTTCTCCTGCAGGGTGAGGAGGGCTTGACGCCTGTTGTGACCTCTCGGTGGGCTGAGAACTCACCAGAGACACATGGAACAGAGACAGCACTAACAGCCTCAACAAGCCCATTGTAGAGGAAATGTCTTTCAACCACTGATTAAAAGTAAAACAAAGCCAACCGTGTGTCAGGCTGGCAGCTAGTATTGAAATTGGTCACATCCGAAACATGAGGAGCGATGAAGGACCACCTGATGTGAGTGCTGAATGCCTGCCGGGATGATCTGTTTAGATGTCACGCAACCATAACATGGCTAGGTCAAAAATGTCAGGACCTTAAATCTGAAAGACAAGAAAGCAGAATTAAGAAAACAACACATGCATCTCTAAATGGAACATTTATACCACGGGTGAAGGGCAATATGGGTATTTCTTTGCTCTGTTTTATGAGAAATATTTTCTTGTCTTTGCCATCAATTTCCTTATAGTGGAAATGACCCTAACTTTAATATCGGGAATGCATCAAGAGGTTGTTTTCGCTTCCTCCTTAAAAAACTACAGGCAACATACTCTTATGTTCAGAGTAATGAAAATATGGAATTGTTTGCCATTAGACATTACACATTTAAAAGGTAAAATTATTATTATTAATTAGACATTGAAGATGAAACAGTGCTCATCTCCAAACTGCACCTTGAGCTCCAATGGGCTTACAGGTACTTACATAGATATGTACTGGGAATGCAAGGATGTGAGGCAAGGTGTGTGCTACTCTGTCTCATATACTGGATGTAGTTGTGTTATGTAGTTGTGCTCACATTTGAATAGATGTATTCTCCTAACAGACATCACTACTACCAAAAAGATGCTGGCTCTATGCTTGAAACCTCCTCATGCAGTTACAAACCTCAGTGGATTAACACATACATTGCTGTAATTAATACGGAGTCATAAGTGGCGAAAGTGCTATGGCAGACAAAATCAAGGAGTTGCTGTACACTAAAGCTGACCTTTGACCTTTTGGATATAAAATGTCGTCACTTCATCATTATTTCCTATCAGACATTTGTATGATGTTTTGTCATAATTAGCATAATAATTCTTGAGTTATGGGTAAAAACACAAGGTCACAGTGCCCTTGATGTTTGACCACCAAATTCTAATCAGTTCATCGTTGAGTCCACAGAGACGTTTGCTTTGAAGAAATTCCCTCAAGGCCTTTTTGAGATATCGTGGACACGAATATTGGATGGACACATGGATGTACAAACCAAAAACGTAAAGCTTCCGGCTACAGCTATCATCGGCATGGAGGCATAAAAAAGAAGTTCAAAAATGATTTGATGGCACTAAACACCAGCCCTTCTCCAAACAGGACATGCTTTGTCACATGACATCTGTCTACATGATCATTAATGAGGAACTCTCTTTGTTATTTTATTTCCTTAGTCACTGTGTATGATGTTTATTTAGATATAGTATGGGTACTTGTCATTGTTAAAGTATTGTCATTATTTGTTATATACATTATTTGTTTTACTGTTATTACATATTTGTTCTACATTATGATGCAATGTTACTTGTGTGGGCTTCAGGAAGTGTAGTTGCTACCTTGGTAGTGGCTAATGGAGATCCAAATAACTAACAAAAGTAATACCACTGTTCTCTCTATGTTGTAGTAGAGTCTTATCCAAAATGTTCACATTTATTGTGCCTCACCACTGATGTCTTCCTTCCTCTTGCCGGGTTTATGGTTGTGGTAATACTTTCAAAGGTCACTATATTCACTATGAAACCTGGACGTAACATTTACTACCACTGTTAAATTGTTATCCTACAAATGATTCACCTGCCACAAACCTATAAAGCTACAGCTTGCAGTGTAACAAACCTGTTTCTACATACAGGGTAAAGTGTTCATGTTTGGACATTGCAGGCATCCCGTACTATTGTGCTCACAATTCTGTCGAGTGGTCAGTTCAATGTGGAACACAGAGCTTTAGTTTCAGGCCCCAACAACAACACACATCAGGCTGAAGGAGACTCAAACACGTGACAAACAGCCCACATGATTTTCCATACGGACAAAGCAGGATGAGGACACAGCTATAACTGTGAGGTGACAACAGCTGCAGAAGCATAACTGCAGTTCAAATCAGGCTGCACAGGCTGTAGTTGTGCTGTAACATGCTGATAATGATCAATTATAATAGTTACAACTGACTCCTTGTAACTGAATGTGAAAGATGAAGTTACAGTTAGTAAATGAATGCTCATCCTGCTGTAGAGGTCATGTTTTAACAGAAATCAAATAGAAATTGTCAAAAAGGTTTACCTCGGTCATTTTAGCTTCATCATCCTTCCCTCATGTTCCTGCTGTTTAGTTTCACTTTCTCTTTTCAGCTCCCGCCCACTGCTGAAGCATAAAGTATTACTGTGTGTGTGTGTGTGTGTGTGTGTGTGTGTGTGTGTGTGTGTGTGTGTACACGCAGGTGTACCCTACAACAGTACTGTCTACTGTTCTAGGTGTGTTGATATGATCAGTTTCTTACCTCAGAGCTAACAGCCATGTGCAGGTGTTCTCCAGTTATTGAAATGACTCCTCAGTTTTTGTCCTCTTTATAAATGCAAATAAAGTTCACACGCACACACACACACAGACAATATGTATGTGAGAGCTAAGAGCTAATACTGTCTCCCTACCTTTCTCTCCCTCTGCTTGTGTGTGTTTGGGGTTGTTTGTTTGTATGTGTGTGGTGTGGAGGGGCTGTGGGGGGGCTCATTGTTAGTATAAGGTCACAACAATGTGACATGTCAATCTCCCATAATGCAATGCTCCTGGCAAAGCCAAACAGCATGCCCCCATTCCACATGCTCACAAATACACAAGGTGCACAAACACACACACACACATACACACACACACACACACACACACACACACACACAGTCGAGGCACTGAAGCTACTCCAACAAAGCAGACATGACTGAGCCAACCAGGGGACTATTTTACCTGCCTATCATCTATTTATGGACAGGTAAGAGCTTTAAATTTACAATGCATGATTACCATAGGATTTATATTTATTTATATTTATATATTTATTTACAGTCAAAAATGAATCAATAGGCAAGAAAACTTAACATCTGATGCATGACTGCTGTATTTAAGTTTAATCAGTGGCTGTTGGAAGTCATGTCAGTATAAAACTATTTATATTTTTATAGCCTAAAATTAAAAATTAGCCCCAAAGAGCTTGGAAATCTATAGAACATATAATAACCTCTATCCTATAGCAGCCAACAGAGAGAAGTATTGACTCCTCGTGGATTTAAAACATCCAGATCAGAGGGATTAAACAAATGACTGACAGATTTGGAGTATTATCTGACAGTAATGTTAAATGCATGTAGGATTCAATTATTAAGTGTTGCACACTAATATGTAACAGTGCTATTTCAATGCCCATGTTTGAAATTCTGTCCTTATAAGCAGCAGCAAACATGCCATTTTTAAACAAAAAGCCTCATATCTACATCTATTATATACATTTTCTGTGCAACATTGCAATATTTCTTCTGTTGGATCGAGCTCTCTCTGCATCTTAATTTTTGTCTTCATGTTGACCTCCATCATCCTTCAGGAGGGGTGGAGGGTGATGTGCTGGCATCTCTGGCCCCTCCGGTCCACCTGTCAGGGGAGAGGCTGGGCTTGACCCTGCTGGTCTGTATGGTGAGTGACTTCAGGAGAGGACACCTAGAGGTCAGCTGGAGGTCAACATCAGAAGGCCACATGTCCAGCTCGCCATACAGCATCACTGTAAACAGGAAGCATCGTGGCAGCAGCGCCATGGCGATCATCACGGTGGCGACCGGTGACTGGCCATCGTACAGCTGCTCTGTGAATCACAGACGACGCCACAAAGTCACCAGGAGACACCACATCAGCTCATTAGGAGGTAGGACTTCAGCTGATCGTAAATTTGGTTTCTGAACATTCTACTCAAAAATATGTTATGTTTTATTGTAGACTTTTATTGTATTTTCTGTCATTTCAGATCATAAAGACGAGATCTGTGATGAATATGAACAAACAGACGGTGCGTTGTAACTATTTGCAGACAATAAAAATAAAATCCCTCTCTGATTTATAAATGTTCCTTATGTTGGTCTGTGTGGTTTGGTCCCCAGATGTTGCTGTGTGGACAAACACAGTGGTTGTCCTGGTTATGAGGCTGCTGCTCATAAAGATTATTGTCTTCAACACTTTAATGACCACTTATGCTGTTATTAAGTGGTGAGTCTATGAGTCTGTGTGGCATCAGTGAGAAAATACCCAGGTTTTTACTTCATGGTGTAGTACAACAGTGTGATGTTTTATCTAACATAAAATATATTGTATTTCATGCTGTCTATCCTCTCAGATGGCTGGAAATGGAGAGCTTGTGATGCACCGTGACCTTGAAAAGAAAACTAACCCAGAGATGGGAACTCTTTCTTGTCTGAAGTCTGCAAAGTGAGGATTTCTGCACTGCGAGAAGTTGAGCGTCCTTGAGGTTGGCTTTATGATAATGGTTTTACACTGATCTTAAGACTGGAATCTCATGCATTAAATGGGAAATTATCCACTGTCTTGATCATGGGAGCAGCAGGTTTCAAATGCTTGTCGCGCCTTTTCTCATTGACATCCCAGGTGTTGCCGACTGTGGCAGTTGAAAGCAGATTGTGTTTGTGAGGTCAAACCCAGTATCTGATCAAAACCTAACCTCAGACAGATGGGTTATTGCACATATCGTTACACGTGTGTGTGTGTGTGTGTGTGTGTGTGTGTGTGTGTGTGTGTGTGTGTGTTTGGAAGATATGTGTGTATTCTGACTCTAATCTTTAATCTTGAATTGCATGTTTTATTAAAACAAGTGTGGCGAAAACTTGGCTCAAGTTACAAATAATCATAATTTTACATTTTTACTTTCTTGCTTTTTTATATTCCTGTTAAATGTGACATGAATAAACAGGAAGTAAGCGTGGACTGTTTTGACTTTATTGTTTTTTTTTAAATAAAACACTTGCACACAGTTTTTTCCTCCATGTTCTTTTTTTTTTTTTTTTTTAGCGCCTTGAGTAACACACTGACATAGCAACGGAGCACCACTAAGTGGCAGTACAATCACATCTGACATTTTTTTAAATTATTATCCAACAGCAAGAATATGGAGCTTAACTTCCTCTACAGGACACTACGTTCATAAATAAGTTAAGTATTTCAACACTGACCAGTCACTCTTCACCAAACTGACACTCACACATGATGTAAGGGATCACATTAACAAAAACAGAGATAAAGCTGATATGGCCAACCAAAAGGGGCATAATTATACAGAATGTTACATCTGAAAAAGGCTCATAGTCTTGAGGGTTGACATGTCTCACACACTGCTGAAGCATATGTCTCAGCAGACAGTGTGGTAGGGTTTGCAGTGTCTTGTTTACACCCCAGTATCTTACACGTATCCCAGTAATTAACAGCTCGTCAACTCTGGCAGTAGGAGTAAAACAGTCTACAGTAGCAACTTTAAAAACAGGAGAGAGTGTGAGGAGGAGGAGGAGGAGGAGGAGGAGAAGGAGGAGGAGGGTGCTGGTTTGGTGGTGAGTTATGATCTCCTTTGTACATTAAAACAATACATTATCTGTCTTTGGCTCAAATTAACACAACAAAGAATACAGAGAGCAACATACATGAGCCGGTATCGTCACAGCCTCTTGGCAAAAAGGTGGGAATACCTCTGACGTGATTCCCAAGGTGTGTTCAGACCAAACACAAAGCAATTTTTTGCGCAACATGATTTCATACTAGTTGATCCTTAGACTGTAACAGATGCCACTATGCATCCACACAAACTGAAATGTTTCAACTTGAGCAAAAAATGTGCATAAAATCACTAATCATGAAAGCCATAGGTGGATTATAACACAATGGGGCCCTTGGGCTGGATGCGTAAAAGCCCACCCACCCCCATAAAAAAAAATAAAAAGGACAGGGGTTGGAGAAAAGTGAGCAAAGCCATAGGACTACACGGTAAGTTCTGAAAATATGTATTTGTTACTTGATTACAGCAATCAGTTGTGCTTTTCTGAGACCTAAGTCAGCACCAATCTAAATGTTAGCGGCCTTCCCCAGTTAGTTAGCACAGCTGTTAGCATAGCTGGCACTCCAGTGGCTGTGTTTCCGCAAGTAATCTCAGGCACAAATTCACTTTGCGTTTGTTCTGAACACACCTTTAGAGGAAATAAAACAAATCCTAGCTTGTCAACAACTGTTAAAAAAAAGAACTGACACACACACACTCGCACATATTTGAAATCAGGACTGAGGAAAAACAACAAATTCATACAGCAACAAAACAGTGCTGATGGCATTTGCTGTGACAATATTAATAATACATTCAAAAGAGAACAACTCACATTGACTGACTTAAAATGAGACGCTGAGTCAAATCAGCTACTGGAAGAATGATGCATTTTAACACAAATGGCAGCTCCTTGTATTCAACAGACTTTTACTTTAAAAGAATTAAAAAAAATCAAATTGTAGATGATCCCCAAAACTTGAGCCATTGGAGATTTTGGTGGAGAACAGTAAGTGAGAGGAAGAAACACTGATGTGGATTTGTTGAAAAAAAAAAAAAAAAAAAAACTAAATAAAGTGCTTCTGTTCAAACAAACATCCTCTGTCTGAGGTATTAAAGAAAAATCACATCAAATGACACAAAAAAACAAACTCTACGCCATTACACTGTGCACTGAAGACAAGCTATTTACAGTTTGGAGTGTATATCCACACACTCTATTCACCCACACAGGTACGTTTGTGTCATTGTCAAATGTCTTATCCAAAGATGAAGACAGATTGTGAAAGCCGTCATCACATCTCCTGTGTTATTCCCCAGAGGGCTGATTCTGCCAGGTCAGATGCAGTTAGTGTTGCCAGTATCTCCTGTGCCAAAAACGCTTGTTCCCAGTAACTGTCCAGCCTGCTGTTTCCTCTCTACATGAGAGAGAAATCAGTGCTCAGTATCAGTGCTCAGCAAAAAAACTCCACAAACTCTCTCTCTAGTGCACACACACACACAAGCCTCCCAGTCCCGCTCTCACATCAACGCCATGCTCAAAGCACATAACAGGAGCACAATCAGCCGTTTGATAGGCTGGCAATCAGAGTGTGAGGTGGAGATGGCAGAGCTACGGGGGTAGATCCTCCATCTATCTCTGTGTGGGTGGAGACTCTCCATGTCTTTTTGGGCGCTGTACGCTGCCACTGTGAAGTTAGCATCCCCGGTGGTCAGGAGATCAAACACACATGAGTGGAAGTAAATGTCTTGCACCTCCAGCTGCTCCCTGCAGCGGTCCTTCGCCCCCTCCACACTGAAAACCTGCGTGACACCGTAGGGGGATGCTTGTGTCTGTGAGGAGTAGCTGGGCCGACGCAGCTGCTGCAGCTGTAGGCCGAGCGCGGGAGGGGAGAGGGGCAGGGGAAGGTGCCCCGCCTGGTCGATGCGTTCTCCTCCGGGGCAACCGTTCAGACAGAGCTGCAGGTCCTGGGTGGCATCGTAGGCCTGAGCCAGCTCTTCTGGGATTCGCACTGCCAGGGTCAGGTAGCGGCCCAGCTGGCGAACAATTACAGTTACACCAATGTAGCCAGCGTGCAGCTCCACATGGCGCCCCGGGCTGCGCTCAGAGATCCACAGAGCCCGGACCTTCCCAGTTGCACCTTCTGCACCGGAGGAAATGTGGATGGGGTCTCCGCTGCTCACGGTTCCATCATCAAAGGCAGCAGGGAGGTTGTCTGTGACGGCCTGGTAGACCCTCTGGTCAGTACAACCCTCATAGGGCTTGAAGATGATTGTGATCTACAGAGAGGGAGAGAGTTTAGTAACATCAGGAAAATTCAAGACATTTAAGTTTAAGTTCAAAGAAAAACAATGACTATTATACAGTTCACAGTCACAAAGTCAACTCACGAGATACAAAACAAACACAATTTTCATCAAGCAGATGAGTAGAGCTGAAACAATGAGTCAATATACTGCAGAGCCGCAACAATTAGTTGATTAATCGATTCATTAATTAAGAGAAACAGTCGAGGGTTTGAACAAAACACAAAATGAACCACTGCCACAAATTTTTGCATGTAAACTATTCATAAAAAATGTATGCAGTGTTTTTATGAATTGATACAGTAAAACATAATATTGTGATACTTAAGTGTATTGATATTTTCCTACACCCACATCAATTAATGGAGAAAAAATGACTGGATAAATTGAAAATGAAAATGATCAATGGCTGCAGGCCTGGAGATCAGGTAAATGGTCTTTCTCTCGCTCACACACACACACACACACACACACACACAAACATACACGTACAAATATTAACATTCACCCATTACACAGGTTGCTGACTCTCATCACGCTACATTTGAAAATGACTAAATGACTTTTTAACAAGTTGTAATTTGACACAGCTATGCAAACATGCTGACACACGCACACACACACACACACACACACACATAAAAACACACAGGGCTCAGTGGTGAGTGGAAGCAGTGGTGGATACAGGGTGTGGTGTGAGCATTACGGTTAGCACTAGCATCATAGTTCCGGTGAATGGCTGCTTTGTTCACATGACAGCCGTGAGGAATGAGGCCTGGCAGGCCATTAAGCCTGGAGGACTGTTAATGTGCGTGTGGGAGTGTGTGTGTGTGAGAGAGAGAGTGTGTCCCTAATAATCGTGACTAATAACTTGCCCCACCTCTGACACAAGGTCAAACCTTCAGCTCCACGGTGTAGCAACACCACTATTTGCTTAATGTGTGTGTGTTTCTGTCAGCGTGTGCATGACTAAGTGTATGCATGGGTGTGTATGTGTTTTAATAATTAAAGCTATCGACTAAGCTAGAGAGGGCAGATCATCGGGGGAAATATCAACAAAGCTTCTTTAACACCACAAAGATCACCTTGTGTGGCTCGCCATCCATTTGGTGCTGCGTGTTTGTGAGTGTGTCTTTTTGTCATAAAAGGGATAAGGACCCTTAACACACACAGTGCCTCAAGCTGAGTGCAAGGAGTGCCACTTATGAGACACACACACCAGTACTTGCAAACACATGCGAGTAAACAGTGGGTCCTTTCACACGTCTCATTCCATGTTATTAGAGGTCAGCCATTAACCAAGTTAGGTTTCCAACACTGCTACAGTCACAAGAGATAGTCACAAGATCAGGCTGCTTGTCGGAGACTCACAGGTGTGAGTCTACGGGAGCGAGAGACACACAAAACGACATAGAAAGATGCAGAGAAGTAGAGCAACTTCGAGGTCACTACAGAACATGCTTCTCTCTCTCTCTCTCTCTCTCTCTCTCTCTCTCTCTCTCACACACACACACACACACACAAACACACACAAATAAATTGGATTACACCAGCTGCTCTCACTTAAGGAACTCTTCCAGCCTTAACAGCAACAAATTAGACCCCAAAAGCCAATTTCCAGTGGCGGGTAAGATACTTAGATCCTTTACTTAAGTAAAAGTACCAGTAAAAGACCTGCATTGAAAATGTTACTTAAGTAACATATAAGTAGCATATAAGAGTAGCAAGGAAAATGTATTAATATATTAAAAATTAAAGTACTTAAAAATGACTTAAACGACTCTCAGAATAGTTACCAGTTCCTATTCAAATCAATCGACTAATCAAGTCATCTGCACTCTGTCCAAAAATCTGAATTTATAATGTAACTAGTAACTTAAGTTATCAAATAACTGTAGTCAAGTACTCAAGTAAAGTAAAAGTACCTGAAATGTGTCCTTAAGTACAGTATTTGATTAAATGTACTTAGTTACACCACTGCTCATTTCTCTCTGCTTCCCCTTTTATGAAAATTCCCTTCTCACCTTATTGGTTGCCGTGGCACTGGAGCCAGGTACCACCGGAACATTAGTGACCTGCACCGACAGATAGTCATTATCGATGAGAGGCCACGCCCCCTCCACCTTGCAAGTCTGGAAGCTGTCCTTAAACGTCCTCAGGTGTGGGTCCCCGAACAGCCCGCAAAACAGGTAGACAGGGCGAGAGTGGCCGTGGCCGTGAGTGTGGGAGTGCGTGTGTGCATGCGCGTGGGGGTGCGCGTGGGCGTGTTGGGTGCGACTGTGGTAGTTGCAGGGCTCGTGCTGGACCTCGGGGTGCGTGGAGGACGTGGGCCCATCTCTGGAGCAATTCCTCTGGCTCATGAGATCGGAGATGCCCAGCACGGCTGAATGGAAGACCAGGTTCCCCCGGCAGGACTTGGCTGTCCTCTGGGTGCAGGCCGAGTATGCGCGTAAAGCCTTGCAAAACTCAATGTGAAAGCCATCCACGGCCGGCGTCAGGTGGGAGGTCAGGGAGACGAAGTCAGTGGTGCACTTCTGGATACGGCACTGAGGGGTGGCCACCTGGCACTGACCTGGAGAGAGATGCAGAAATATTGTTAGCAATATGTAAAAGAAGAGTTACAGTGACCAGCTCAAACAGCCTTAGAGATTATCACATATCTGTAAATGTGGGTTTGTGCTACACTGAGAGCTGAATTTAACTGGAGGCAAGATGTGCACACAGAACTGAGGTCACTTTGAAGTTAAATCCACAGTGATACCAGTCAGTTACAATCCAACCTAATAAAACTGGACAAAGAACCGCCTGCTGGTTAAAGTCTTGATTAATCAGTAGTGCCGCTTTGTGAGTTTAACACACCTGAAGGGTAATAAACCAAAGAGCAGCCAGATAGGAAAGATAAAAGACTTTTTTTCCCACAAGGAGTGAGATAATAGTGCTTATATGGCCAAGGAGCACATAACACATACAGTGTTAAAGAGCAAGACAACACAAGGTGCTCTATGTAGACTAACACACCATCATTTTTCCTATGACTGTGTCAGAAAAGATTAAACTCTGTGGTCATTTTTAAAGGTTTTGTATTTGTGATCCAGTGTAACTTCAGCAGAGAAAATGCACAAACCAAACTGTACCTTTATCGGCAGAGGTGTGTAGGCAAGTCACATGACTTGGACTTGAGCCAGACTGGAGTCACAAATTTGATGACTTAAGAGTCAACTCCACAAAATCAAAACAAGACTTGCAACTTAAGTTGGACTTTCACACATAGACTGTAACAATAATGGACGTGGCTACTGTGACGTCACCCACTGGTTTATGGACTTCTGTTCTGAAGCCATGAGTTTGGCATTATGGCCGTCGCCATCTTGTTTTTTTGGAACCAGAAGGGACCATATCTGGGCAAGAGGCTGGCACTGCGGAGGAGCGAGGAGTGGATCTGACTGAGAAGCCAAGTACACTATCGGCAGACAGCCTGTCACTTGACGCAGCCAATGCTTAATTATGCGTAAGTTTAAGCCTTAATAAAATGTAAATGGGTGAGTTATCGAAATATTCACCCCCTTTACAGTTGTCGTGAAGGGGATATTAGCTATAGAGACCAAAACCATTTTTTTGTACCAGGCTGTAAACATGTTTATTTCTGCTGTAAAGTTGGCCATTTTAACACGGGGGTTTATGGGGATTTACTGGTTTCTGGAGCCAGCCTCAAGTGGACATTAGAGGAACTGCACTTAATGTTGGCTTCATTTTTCATTGCTTACACACGAATGACTCGTGACTTCACTTGAACTTGAGCCTTTTGACTTGAAAACACTTGATACCTTCGACTGAGTCCAAAGATTACAAAGTATGTGATTTAAAAAATGTGCCACGAAAGAATTCATTTCCCTTCATGTTTTGAATCAGCTAATTTTAATGCTATTCTATTCCTTCCCCGCAAGTCATCACTTAATTCCTCAGATCCACTTTGTTTGAACCAATCTGACAGCATCCAATCAAGTCACAGGAGAGAACCATGAAGAACCTACGTTACGTTACAGAGCGCCAGCTGGAAAACGCGACACCAAAGATAATTCATTTCTGTAGAAAAATTGCTCAGTGGTCAACAAAAAATGAACTGCAGTATGCAAAACGTGTATGTTGAAAAATAAAGATAGAAACGCAACAGCTTCCAATTTTGTATAATATTTGAAGTTGCATAAAAAAACTGTAAGTTAAGGCTAATATTAACATAGTTAGCGAGCTAATGCTTAGCTAATATTATCTTAACAACTGGAGAATGTTTTAACAGACTTTCTTTAACAAATAAATATAGCCACATTTTAAAAAGTTTTAAAAAATTTTTGTAAATTCAATGTATAATTACTCTGTTTATAAATGTCAGTACATTTGGTGGAGAGCACACTGTGACTTGTTCAGGACTCGAAACTCTAAGTTTAAGACCTGGGACTTGCCCGTCTTGACTTGGGACTTGAGAGCAAAGATTTGACACTTACTTGGGACTTAAAATGTAAAAGTAATGCACACCAAGAATTATAATGAGGTGCTGATCACTGGCAGTAGACTCTATAGTAGAAAACAAGTGTCACACACTTCAAGACGGCCCAGAGGCTGACACATCATCAAAATAAAAGAAACGCACTTGGAGCCAGAGTGTGTGACGCTTACTTGAGACTTGCAAAAGAACGACTTGCTCCCACCGCTGTTTATTACATTTAACTTTTATACTTACTGTCACTTTAATGTTTACAGCGATGAGCAAGCTGAAATAAGGAAATGCATCCAAAAGACTGATCATTCTGTCCCCGTATACCCGTCAGGAACAAATTTCTTGGTCGGAATTGTCCCTGATGTTTTATCAGTTGCTATATTTCTGAATGTAACAAGGGTCAAACCAGCCTTTTATATCATAGATCATCAGAGAGAGAGAGGGAGTTAGAGCCAGAGAGAGATTAGAGACCAGACCTAATGCATCAGTCACAGCGTGCTCCTATTAGATTAGACCAGAGAGGCTCTGCAGTGTATGGGCAGCTGCACACACACACACACACACACACACACACACACACACACACACACACACACACACACACACACACATGCACACAAATAGCTATCTCAGAAAGAATGCTTCTGTTAAACGCACACAGTCAGTGATCATCAGATGGTGGTATGATCTCCTAATGGCCAAGCAGAAAGCAGGGAGACCGTGGTGTGCACTGAAATCAGCAGATTCCCTTAATGTCACACCATCACTTCACAACCACTGACACACACAAGCAAACAGCACATTCCAGCTCTTCTTTGCACATTTATTTGATTTTGGGACATGACGGAGTCGGGCGCCACCATTTGGGGGCAGTAGTGCTCTGAGTTTTAGTAAACCAAGGTGCAGGTACGGACCCCCGCTCACACCACGCTTCAGAATCTCTCTCCTGCCTGTTAAATACTGACACCAACCCACAGACACACGCACACACACACACACACACACACACACACACATACACATACACAGGCTGCCTTCCATGCCAACCACCACTGTACAGACGGTCTGAGTACTGAGGACACATTGTGTCTTTGACTGGCGCACCAACAGCCTCCCTCTTTCCCTCCTATCTGCCCTGCAGTACCTAAATACCCAATCTAATCAGGGTGGGTTTATTCTCTTTCGGAGGGGTATCAGAATCATGAGCTGCTCTAAAAACACACAAAAGCACTCATTCACTGACATTTTCCCAGCAGGGTGACGTAAAAGAGAAGAGAGACGACACTGTAACTGAAGGACTCGGGTTCAAACCACTGACTTTTATAAAAGGTTAAAACCTCTCTGATGACAAGCATCTGCTGAAGTTTCACGCCCCTGCTGCAAAGAAAGAGGATTTTCATGTGCTGATTAACAATATTAAAGCACAATTTTCCATATTCTTGCTCCTCAAGGCTTCCAGTGATCTCCCTCTTTGTGAAGCTGTCCTCCTAAGCGTCCTTTCTAAGCACGCGCAGCTGTATTTTCAAAAGAAAATCCAATCTATGCATATAAATAAGCAATTTGTGGTACGTCGAGTCGATGTGATGAATACTGAATTGACTTGAAAATATAGTTAAGAAGAGAATAAAGAACTCCTCGTGTAAGGAGCTGATGCCGTTCAACACGTCCAGAGCTTGGTTTGTTTCATCCCCTGGGGTGAGTATCTAATACAGACACAATAAAACAGCCTGCAATGCCCACAGCACTCCTTCCATGTCCTACCACAATATTAACCACTCTTTTTCACTCCTACCCCTCCTCCCAGGTCTCATCTCGTCTTTTCTCTCAAGCCTCATCTGTTGTTAGATTTTTTTTTCCAGCTCAAATCATTTCCCTCCATCAGCACTCCTCTGATATTATATTCTGTTTTCAGCCCTCAGCCCTCTCAGTCTGATTCCCTGGCCGGCCTCTTTCCCCCGCATCCTGAGGCACCCTCTCCACCATCAGACAGAGGTCAAAAGATCCCCCAGCTGAATCTCTCCGGCTCAGTTTAGCGATTCTTTGTCTCCCCATCCGACAGCCTCCAACTTCTCTGATCTCCGGAGATCAGAAAAGGATCTACTGGGATCATCTCTCAGCCGAGGGAATGGCTTGTGAAGTGCTTATTGATCACCTTGTTGTGTGCACTCTCTCTCACACACACACACACACACACACACACTGAGCTCAAATCACACAAACAGCTCCTCCAAGCTTAGAGATACAAAGCTTTACAGGAGCTCACTACAGCATGCACTCCTTCTCTCTCTCGACCAGACACTCAGGAGTGCGAACAACAACTCAGACATTCCTGCCTCAACGTCTAAACAGACACACGAGGCTGACGGCCGAGGCGACAAAGAAATATGTCTAAATGCCTTCAAATGTACAAGTTTTAACAAATAAAACAACAACACACTAAAATAATACACATTCTTTCCAGGTGACGCACGTGTAGCAGAAGGTGCCAAGAGGGTCTTTAATGTGAAGTGGGTCTTTCTGTTCCCACCAGGCTGTGTGCAGAGGCGGTTTTGTCCTGCTGCCTGAGCCGTGTTAAACTAATTACTGGAGGTGTGACTGCTCAACAGACAGCCGCCACAACAGCCGACCCCCTGCACACACAGCAACACACAGAGACTCTGCCCCCCAAAAAAGCTGGTTCCTGGAAAGAGGACATTATACAGCTTTTTGCAGCATATGAATAATGCATCTGTGATGATGAATTTAAAACCAACAAGCAATGTTAGCAGATCATGACCTCCGCAGAGAAGGGATCATGCTATGTTTCAGTCTTGTTAACCTTTGGCTTTCAGTGAACAGACTTTTCTTTTGTTTAATTCTTTAGTTTTCCTCTTCTGTCCAGCATGCGGCACAGGCTGTGAGGTTTAAGTTTTTAAGCATTTGGTGATTATTACAAGTTGAACAAGCACAAATTCTGACACACTGATGCTCAGAGAAGCTTTTTCCTTTACATTGTGCAACTTTAATCACTTTAATACTATCTATTAGGATGCATTTTACTAATTTGCACCATGCAACTGAGCATTAACTGTGCTCCCCAATATGTTTAGTCAGATTTACAACACAGGACAGCCCTGATCTTAACTTTTCATGATCAGATTTACACTCGGATAGACTGTTTCAGCATTGCTCTGAGTAAAGGAGAGATAGTCACCCTCTCTTCCCTTCTCTTCCCCTCCTCCACGAGCTATTAAGGGGCAGACAGGAGAATGACGGCCCAGGAGAGAGGAGGAGAAACTCGATCCGTGCTCAGACTGCTGCACTGCCGCTGGAGAGAGAGCCATTGTCAGGCAGCACTGCGCCCTACACAAGGATCGGCCACGCAATGATTACAAACAATTAATAACTAATAATTAACTATCTGATCGCGATTAACTGCAAAGGACTGAAAATAAATGTTGTCACTGTGGTTGTAGTTTGTGCAGCGCGCAGCAATTAGTGCGAAATTGGATAACAAAGTGCGTGAAATCACAGATTAGTTGGGAGCGTGACCGAGAGGCACACTAGTTGTTGCAGTGTTGGAGTGTAGTTAGTTACCTATGTGAGCACCGCAGCAGAGAGCGATGATCAGCAGCAGCAGTGGCCGGAAGCGGCGCACCAGAGACGGGGAGGCGAGGCGCTCAGCCCCGCGGCAACAGCATCCGGCTCTGCCCATCCCCGTCCATGCAGGGCCAGGAGGGGAGAGTGGACAGACCTCCAAAGGGCGAGGAGGGGTGGTGTCCAGGCCTTCTGACTTCTTCTTTTTCTTCTTCTTCTTCTTCTTCCTCTTCTTCCTCACTCTTCTCTCCTTCCTCTCCTCCTCGGGTGCGCAGGGGCATTAAAACACAGCTGCTCCGCGGAATGCAGGGCGGAGGGGGGTTGAAAGGCAAAGAGAGGAGGAAAACAAAGTGCAAGGAGAAGTCACTCCGACGACACTTTTACTTTCCCCCCTGTATAAATCCACACCCCCCACGTGATTTTAAGTGCGCTCCCTCCGCGGTTGGACTTTCGCCTTGATTGTGATCACCCTGTGCTCTCCGCTCTCGTCCCCAAACACGCACAATCACATCTCTCCCTTCCCCACCAGGCCGGGGTTTCTCCTCCACTCCTCCCCTTTCACTTTCTCCTCCTCCTCCTCTGCTCCTCCAACAAATCAATAGAGAATCAACCAAACCCTGCTGGCGGAAAACCCGCCTCCCACAACTCTCTCTCTCTCCCTCTCTCCCAGTCCACAAAATAATGAAGAGGTCGGAGATAAAAGTTGTAAAACGCTGGTAAGATGCCATTAAATCACTGTGTATACCGAGGAGAATAATGGGTTTCCGATGTAGTGCTGCCAAGGTATTTTATTTGGCAGAGTGAAAGCTGATCAAGACAAACCACAGCTTCCTAGAAATCACCAGATTTCTGAGTGCTCCTTTTTTTCTTTCCTATTCAGTAATAATTGTAGGCCTACCAATAATAATAATAGTAATAATAATAATTCCTTTACCCGAACTACAGAAGGAAACATATCTAGCTGCCTGAGAAAGCAGCTGTGATAAACAAAAGGTTGCGGTGAGAACCAGCGGTTGATATGTAAATTAATTTTACGACCTGCAACAGTTTTTTTTTTACAGTGGCATTAATTCAAAGACAGATACACCCACACTGTCACGAATCATTTTCTTGGGAATTTGTTTGTCAGAGAGAAATAAATTACAGAATATCTACATCATCCAAAATGCAGAACAATATAATCATGTTTTAAGACAGTGAGTAGGTCAAAAACAAAGCGGAAAAAATAGTTAAAAAGCAAAAAAAAAAAAGGCACTGAAAACAAAGATGAATATTTAATATTAATCCCATACTCTTTACATATTTTAGCACCCATGATACTGTGTTGAATAAACATTAAATGCTTAACTTAACGAAATGAATAAGTTACTGCATTAGATATTATTCTAGTCTGCTTGATAATCTGAGAGTATTCTAAATAATAATAAAACTTAATATTTTGAAAATGGCTACAATGACATGGCTATAAATAGTAAAAAACCTATATTGTAGTAGGCTGTTTTCTTACCAAGGTCTTCTTGTTTGTTCTTCTTGTTGGTTCTATATTTCTCTATATTCTCTCTATATGCAAAGGCAGGTCAGCACGACTTTATAGATTCAAGTTGAGCCAACTTTAACCTTTAACCAAATAGTTGTCTCAACATGAATCCATGTGTTCATTCAGTAAGTATATTTCAAGGTTTTAACTGCACAATGCAATGTGTTGTCTCAACTTATTCTGATATAAAAAGTTGGTCCGACACTATAAAATGTATCAGCTCAACATCATTCAAGTTGCCTTTTTTCCAAAATCACATATCAAATATTACAAGGTCATCATTCTACCACCTAAGATATGTATCGAAAGTAAAAAAAGATTCAGATCACAAACAGCTTCTGAGAAACTGGTTCATGTATTCATTTTAAACAGATACTGCGGTGCTCTATTCACTGGATTATCAAAACATTTAATAGAAATGCTTCAACTCAGCTCCTCTGTATATTTCTGACCTGTTCATTGACTAAACCCCCCATCAGACCACTCAGATCTTCAGGCAGTATGTAATATTTTTTTTTTTGGTTGTGACCAGAATATGATCGGGAGCTTGTAAAGGTGCTTTAGATTACTGTGGACCTGCTCACTGGAGTGCTTTACCTGATGAGCTGTAATCATCTATAAGAACTGTATCTACACTTAAAGCTTGTTTAAAAACCTTCCTGTTTTCTCAGACCTATGAACAGCTTTTAAACAATGTGCGCATGTGTTAAGGTTATGGGTGTGTATTCATAGATGTTTCATTGTTATGTCATTGCATGGCATATACTTGATATATGTTCCTTTTTTAAAAATGTAAAGCATATTGGATTTCTGTTAAATGAAATGTGCTCTACAAATAAAGCTGTCATGCCTGTTATTCCAGAGCTGATCAGAAAACATGATTTATGATTGGTTGTATGGTGAGGAAGACTTTAAGCTTTTTTCTGTAATGCAATCCAGCATTATATGTACATATAAAACAGTTTTTACACTGTTTTCTGCAAAACAAACCAACACAACTATAAGAACCGCATTATTTTAGTGAAAATTAAACACATTTCTGTATTTATTTTAGAAGTCATAATGCAAATTTTGAGCTTGAAAAAAACAAACTACAACCTGAGGAGTTTCTCTTGGCACTCGTCATAGCTTTTAATGCAGGACGAGTTCTTCTCACCGCTGTGATTTTAATCTGCTTCACGGAGCCTTTGATTTCTTTGATCCACTGACCAAATGAGCTGCAAATACTTTGTGGGAGAAATGTTATTAATTGGCTGGTATGTTCTCTATTGCACGGCTAACTCCATGTTTGATTTCTCGTTTTATGTTTTCTGATGAAACCCTGTAGGACTTATAAACATCACACTTTTAACTTAATTCCAAATAATTATGTTGCACTTGGAAGGAGCTGCATACCAACTTTCCCTCTGTGGATTTCATAAGATAAGTTTGTTTCTCCGCTTACTTTATTGGAAAAAAAAAAAAAAAAAGCCCACAATAGAGAACAGAAACAGAACACAATGTGAAAGGAGCAACTGTGACAGGAAGCAGTCCAAACATAACACACATGCAGTTCAAACTGTAACAGCAGTATATCTGTACAGTTAAAAGAACAAAACTGCAGAAGGCACAAGGTGAGCCAACAATGTAAACACCCTCAAGAGATAATGACAAGACACTGCCAATAATGTAAAACAGCCTGTACCTTTGCTATCGCTATTGTTCCCTCCACCTACAGCTATAATTCATAAATGAATAACTTCACACCCACTTTCTGGAGGCTGTTGAAATGCATTTAAACCTTTTATTGCAAATAAGTTGAACCTAATCCAAACTGCCTTTTCTCCTCTCAAGGTTATAGAGTTGGGCAGGCTTCAAAGAAAGCACCGACGCATCTACAATTGTAGATAATTTTTAATGTGCATATTTACAGTGTCTCTGCTCTTTTAATGCTCAGCTTGTATCCTGTCAAGAAAGTGTGTTGAAGGTGTGCTTGTGTGTGTGCAGAGCTATAATCCTCTTCTGCAGTCTGCCAGAGTGTGCCATCCTGGCTTAACTTGTTTGCAAGTGTACAGTATGTGCATACTATATGTGTGTGTGAGTGTGTGTGTCTCCGTAACCGTGACTGCTATGCAGCAAACAGAGCTTCTCTGTGGCTGATATTTTATGTGCCGTGTGTCATAGCCGGATAGTTTCACCCTAACATGACTCAACCACAGTATGTACACTCACATCACTGCTGGCCATAAGTTTAGTCATGGCCACTCGTTCCCAGCTGATTGTGTCAGTAAAATAAACACACACAGTCACTATAAAGCTCATGAGGATTTGACAGTAAGTGTGGCCAGAGGAGATGATGTGTGCAACTCAAACAGGCTCTGATATTAGATTATATTAGCTTCCTGTTTGTGCCAGAAGCCTCTGATCTCACCACTGAGGAAGTCTGTGTGTGCCTGTGTGTCCGTGAGTCAGGAAATCTGGTCAGATGTTGGATTTTAGTGTATATATGTGTATTTGTACAGTGTATATAAAGTTTGTACCTTAAGACTAGGCCTGAAGGAAGTAAACAAACAGACAGGTGATATTAAAGGAAAGTTTTGAAGGAAGTTTTACAGGGACAGTTCAACCAAAGTCAAAAATACATATTTTTCCTCTTACTTGTAGTGTTATTTATCTGTCTAGATTGTTTTGGTGTGAGCTGCTGAGTGTTGGAGATATCAGCCATAGAGATGTCTACCTCTCTAATGTAATGAAACTAGGTGGCACCCGGCTTGTGGTGTTCAAATCACCAAAAAATACAGCCATTCTTCAGGGCGTCAAACTGTTTTGTCATACCCCTTGGTGTGTGGTATCGACGCTGAAGGAAGCTTTCGGCGTCTTTATGAGACGCAATCAGCTAACTCCACTGTAAACGTATCCATGGTAATACCTGATGCCGAGAGCAACTGATGTCGTTTAAAGAGCAAGCGAGAACATCCTTGCACTGATGTCACTCATGCGGCATGTTAACATCACGTTATGTTCTTATTTTAATCCAAAACATAAACTTTTTTCTAAAACTAACCAAGTCGTTTTGTTGCCTAAAAATGTTTCACAACATTAACCACATGTTGCAGTGTGTTTCAGATCTTTCGCCTTCACATCGCTGTAACACTCAGAGGGAGCATGACAATTCGTCAGTATTGACCTGGGATAAGAATGTGTTGTCAGAATTAAACAGTAATGTCTCTTTCTAGAAATTATGCCTCGCTCACTCAAGATAATCCAAAGATCTTGTTGTGAGCAGTTTCATGGATCAACTATTTGCTATATACCGAACTACACCATCACTGCGCAAAAAGGTGCATTTACTCATGGACGAGAGGCTCATGCTTGTGACAGCACAAGATGTCAACATCAAACATCGTAAAATACAATAAATTTGATCTCTCAATTGTAATGGAGTAAAAGTTATAATAAGGGAGATTTTGGACCAATGTGCCAAATGGGGGCGACTGTGGCTCAATCGGAAGATCAGGAGTTCGATCCCCGGCTCCTCCAGTCCACATGTCGAAGTATCCTTGGCCAAGATACTGAATCCCAAATTGCTCCCGATGGCTGTTCCATAGGTTTGTGAGTGTGTGTGAATGGTTACTGAGTAGCAAGTGGCACCATGTATGGTAACCTCCACCACCAGTGTGTGACTGTGTGTGAATGAGTGAAAAAGCGCTACACAAGTGCAGTTCATTTACCATTTAAACAGCGCTTCCATGACTACATGATTTACAGTGATGGTCCGTAAATATCGAAGGATAGTTTTCAGGCCTCCAACCGAGGTCCAGAAATGTTGAAAATTTTGTCATCACGGTGGCCCAACACCTTTCTAAGACATTTTAGGCTTGTGTCTCCCTAATTTTCCACGTAGCTGTGTATCCTGTGCATCAAATAATGGGACAGGAATTAAACAACAATCAAAAAAAGTGTACTGATAGTTAAAACTAGCTCTCTGATTGACCTGCTGCCACGCCTCTGCAGGATGAAGCACACTAGGTGAACATTTCATTTATGCCAGCACCCCGAACACAGGTTGGGTAATTCAATTACATGCACGCATATGGTGCTATTCATCATGACTAATTTCATATTTCATTCCAATCACACATCTGCTTACACAGACACACACAATGCTGGATAACGTATGACCCTATTCATGGAGTTTAATTCTACATTTTATACTAATTCATCTAATCAATTACACCGCAGCTGAGACCTGGGAGCAGAGGATACTGTAGCTAACTCACCCGCCCTCCACACACACACACACACACACACACAAATCTCTGTGGAGCTGCTCTGCCTAGTCACACATGCATCCACACACCGTGCCTCGGGCACAAAGACAGTCTGTCTCTGAACGTCCAGCTTGTCTTCACCTCCACACCTCTGCCTCCCCTCTCCACTTGTGCCTCTCTCCACCTCACCCTCACCCCAACTCCAAACAGCCTGTCACTCAACAAATGGCTCTAGCAGCACCATGTACACCTGTGTATGCATGTGTGAGTGTGTGTGTGCGCCAGAGTGTGTAAGTGTTGAGAGTTTTGCATTGTGGCAAACATGTCTGTCAGAAAGTTAAGGTGTTGCAATGAATGTCTACTTACCTGTCTAATACACACACACATACACACACACACAACACACAACACACACACACACACACACACAGTAGTGGAAAAAGTACAAAATCTACTTCAGTAAACATGGCAGTACATCAATATTAAAATACTTTGTGACATGTTAAAGTTCTGCAAGAAAATTGAAGTATTTTGAGCAAAATTTAGTTAATATTAAAAAAGGTATTGTAGAATTAAGATTGTATTGTTTGATTATTGTAATTGATGTATTTCAGTGCAAGTAGCATTACACAAAAAAATAATTATGTACAAAATTGAGTCCTAAAAACTTTATTTTCTTAAACCAACAACCAAAAAAGCTATTAGTGCAGTAAGACTGTTTCAAATTAACTTGTCAAAAGAACGGACTGTATCTTGGAACAAATGAGGAAAAGAAAATACTTGAAACAAATTGTTTTGCATTGAAAATAGGCTGAAAAATTCTTACTTAACTCCTGAGAAAATAAGTGCAGCTATTAAAAAGGAAGCAAAAAGTGCACTATATCCCTCTGAAGTTGTACTGGAGTAGAACTATAAAGTAGCATGAAATGGAAAATGAAGTACAAGTACCTACAAATTGTTCTTGCGTAAATGTACTTAGTTTCATTCCAACACTGCACACACACTGTATCCAGTTCTTCTCTCTCACCTGCTCTCAGTGCCAGCCACCACAACAACACACACAAAAAATCACACACACCCCATTCCTCACAGATGGCTGGAAAAGGTAAGCGAGGACTGCAGGTGTGTGTATGTGTGTGAGTGTGTGTTTATATTCCTGATGTGAGACGATAACATAAAAGATAAAATCCAGGTATCAAAGCCTCTTGTAATGCGAGTGGAAACCCAATCCCATAATAGCCTGTTTGATAGCTGTTTCTCTCCCCGGCCAAACTCATGTTGTGTTTCACTTGAGTTGCCCTTATCAGACCTCCTGTGTCTGCACATTCACTTCTCTGTTACAAAGACAAGAGGGAGACTGAGGCTGGTTTCAGGTGCAAGAAGTGTCAGAGTGGGAGAGCAAGACAGCGCTCATCTTGGGGTCAGTGAAGAGAAATGTAGCGTCATCACACATCAGTGGGAGAGGATCCAGAGAGGGAGATTATCACATTGATCCTTCTCTCCTTACACGCTTAGCCCCAGTCTTCTTTCCCCAGACCAGCCCGCTGATGTGCATTGATTGACTACTGACGTAAAACCAAAATACTATCATGATAATACAGTTAAAAATAGAAACAGAGAAGAGAAAATAGAACACATAATTATATAATGCTTTCTATCCTTCCTCTTTTTTTCTGGAATCCATAGACTATGTAAAAATAATAGATGTCGCTGTAAACCACTGGTTTATGGACTCACAGTTTTGATAGTGGCATTTTTGGATGCACTATCTTGGATTTTTGGAGCCAGTAGTGACCAGATTTGGACAAGAGGGTGGAGCTGTAGGTTGGATCTGATAAAATGCAGTGACGCCTCGCAGCACAGTCACCAGAAGAAAATGTTGGCACTGTACGTTCCTGCAAATCACGAAAACGTTAGGAGGTGGACGGGATGATGGACGGTGAGACATCTAGGCAAGACGCCTGCCAGGCTACAGACCACTGTTCGAGACCAAGCAAGTCATCCCTGCCTTTTCAGCCACCAAACTTGGGTGTTTTTTAGAGACCAGTCACTATGTTTCCACCAGGGATAGTGGCAGGAAAAGTGGTTGTTTACTACAGAGACATTACTGTGTTACCAGCTGAGATCGTGCCACCAAACCCAAGTATTTTAAGCCAAACGTAATGTATCCCCAGTTTGCATGCTAACATTTTTTCTAGCAAATGGTCCTGTCACTAAAAGAGCCCACACCCTTAATTATGCAAACCTTTAAACCTCAATAAAATTTAACTGGGTGAGTTATAAAAAATGTACCCTCCATACAAGTTGTCATGAAAGGGGAGATTAGCTATAGAGACCAAAACTGTTTTTTGTGTCAAGCTGTAAAATTTTTCATTTCTGTTCTAAAGTTGGTCATTATAACATGTGCGCCTATGGACGCCATATGATGAAGATGGTGAAATGGTGAAACCGGAGTGAAATCTTCAGAGCGATCGTCAGAACTTCCGTCACCGCAGTGGGCCCTTGGTCCTGGTGGTGCAGGATAATGCCTGGCCTCTTGTGGCCAGAGTGTGTAGGCAGTTCCTGGATGACCAAGGCATTGATGCCATTGACTGCCCGTTTGTTTCACTGACCTAAATCCAATTAAGTACCTATGGGATGTTATGTATAGCTGCATTCGCCAAGTACCACTACAGACTGTCCAGGAGCTCCAGGTCTGGGAGAAGATCCCCCAGGACACCATCCACCAACTCATCAGGAGCGTGCTTAGACATTGTCGGGAGTGCATACAGGTACGCAGGGATCGTACAAACTACTGCATCACATTATGAGTTGCCGTAATAAAATTCACACAAGTTGGAGCAGCCTGTGATTTCAGTTCTTTACTTTGATTTTCAGTGTGATTTTGAATCCAGCCCTCAGTGGGTTGATGATTTTGGTTTCCATTGACCGTTGTTACGTCATTTTGGTCTCAACAAATTGTACAATGTACATCTGTAAAGATTTTCAACTTGACTAATTCGTTCATCAAGATCTGATGTGTGATTTAAATGTTCTGTATTTCATAAATTAAATAGACACATTACATACCTGTGTAGGAAGAAGAGGGCAAAGTCAGGGTCGGTTTTGAATCCTTTCAAATCCTGCAGTCATCTTGATTGTTGAATAACCAACCAAGGTTGACTCGTGTTTTCACCTGTGCTCTATCACTGTCTCTTTTATTATTTATTTTTTCTCCTCCAGCCAATTTCTTTCCTTTTCTTTATCAGTATAACATAAACAATAAAATTCTCTAACAATAAAATCTCATCCGGCTTCCTTTTAACTGGCTAATGTGCTACTCATTGGGAAACTTTGCAGGGAAAATGTAAACATAGGCTCTTCTGGTCTGTGTTGATATAGAAATAGCCAGTCTTCTTGCTGATTGGTTTCAGAGGCATCAGCATTAAACTGACATTGTTTCATGACCTGTTAAAAAACTCCTAGCTTCTTTTAGACTCAACTTGTACCAAAGTATTGTTACATTGTGGTATTACTACTTGTACTTGAGAAAAGGATATGAATGTCACCTGCTCCACAGGGACACTTTCCTGTTTTCGTTTGACAATGTATCAATCTTTGGGAGAGAGAGAACACATCGTGGTGTTGTAAAGTGAATTATTTGTCACAAAGGGTGTAATGAGTTGGGTATAAATAAATCTGAAACAAACAAACATGACACATTTTGACAAATTTATACATTATTTTTCTACCAGCTCTTCATCGTCTTTGTCTTTACCCTCTCTTCTCTCCCTCTTCATTTCCCTCATCTATAATTTCATCCTTTGTAAAAACATCTGAAGCGCACACAGCTGCATCAGACAGCATGGTGACAACGAAGCCTCTGTTTTCTCCGGGCAAACACACACACACGCACGCACACACACACAGCAGTAAGAAGGAAACAGCTGAAGGATGTAATAGGGCAGATGAGGATCATGGGGTTGCCGTTTGGTTTGGGTCAGGGTGAATGTTTGGCAGCTGTGAGACAAAGACGCGCTATTAAAACAGCTCCCTTTCCGCCTCCAGCTCGCTCTGCACTGAAACTTGTTTTGTCAGTCAATTTGCCAGCTCACAACGAGTCAAATAAGCAGCAGCCTTGTGATTCTTCCAACACTCCTTTTGGGATAAAAGGCATCTTTTTGTTTATACATGAGTGCGTAACTTCCAAAAAACTGGGACATTTTCAAGCCTGCACATCTGATCATGAAGGCAGCGGCGGTGATAATTGTTCATCTACTGTGACGCTGATTTCTATGCATTACTTTGATCACATTATACACACACACACACACATACACATCTCCCTTTCATTTTTTTCTCTGTCTTACACACAAACACACACACACTCACACACACACACACACACAGATTTTACTTTGTTAATGTGCTGTGTATTCCACACATGCAAACACATGTACACACACACAGATATTTTGAGTCTTGCAGATACAGATGGTCAGCTTCCATCTCCTGCTGGGCCATCCACATCCTCCAGTGGTAAACACAAATCCTCTCAGCACACACACATACACACACACACACACACACACACACACACACACACACGCGGAAAGAAAAGGTATGGGCATCTATAAATCACTCACACTCCAGAGCCATATGCTCATACCTGTCTGTGAGAAGGAAGCCCAACACAGGTGAGCCGCTCACATTCCAGCAGCCCTAAACCTTGAAACCTGACAAGTACACAGATGGAGAGAGAGAGAGAGAAAGACGGAGAGAGAGAGAGAGAGCGCTCACTTTCTCTCTCTAGATCTCCCTCGAACTCACCAAGCGTAAAAACGTTTTTGTGAAATTTTGAGAGGGTTTTTTAGAAGTTACCACTCAGGTTTCTAATGCCCAAATTGAAAATGTGCATAAAAACAGGTGGATTGAAACATGTATTGAGGGAGAGAGAGAGAGAGAGAGAGAGAGAAAGAGAGAGAGAGAGAGAGAGAGAGAGAAAGAGAGCTCACTGCTCCTCTATCTCTCTCTCTCTCTCCGACATCCAGCTGTGAGTGCCTCCCTCTCTTCTCCTCCCCCTCTCCTCCCTTCTCTTCCCCTTGGGATAGAGTGCTCACAGAGTGGCAGATGGGTGGAATGCATAATACATAGACTATTTGGGGGGCTGGGAGTGTGTGTGTGTGTGTGTGTGCGTGTGTGTAGTCAGTCCACGGGGAGTAGGCTGTGGAGTCATTATAGATCTAATGGTTGTGTTTTAGACGCTGCGCCGTGCCAATCTCATTTGAAGTGCAAAAGCCAAATGAGTGTGAAGCGTTTCATTACTCATGCTCTGTGTGTGCACGCTCCCCCTCGGTTCATGCGAGGCAACAGATCAGTGATGCAGTCACAACTTTCTAACTGACATGTGAGATGTATATGTATATATATGTGTGTGTGTGTGTGTGTGTGTGTGTGTGTGTGTGTGTGTGTGTGTGTGTGTGTGTTTTGAAGGGCGTTTAAGGTGGATGCCAGACCGAGGAGTGAATTTTGAATCTTTTGTTCTCCACAGTCGTGGTTCTTCTGCCTCCCTGCTCATGTAGACGGACTTTATTTCCCTAATTACTGTGATTACAGCAAGATGAAGCCTATGTATCATAATGTTGTGTAATTAGCACTCAATTGTGAACTAACAAGGCCTCCTCAGGCATAGGTAATGGATTTTGGATAGACAAGCTGAGCTGAGGCATGACTAATACAGCATGGGTAGGTCTAATTAAAACCTCCTCTGTGGAAGAAGGTTCCTCCTCACACACGGCACAAGTTGGAGAAACAAAGCATCAGTCGGCGCTGTTGTGAGAGAAGTTTATCTAATCCACATCATGAATAACAGCAAGGTCTCTCATGGACTATTTACTTCCTTGGGAGTTAATGGGGATATGTAAGATGTGTACCCAGAACAGATAAAGGAGGCTTGTTAGCTGATAGAGGCGAAATCCACCGCACTGAGAGAGGCAGCGTCGGTTTAGGCAGACAAACAGCGAGAAGGGGGGGGGGCGAAGAAAACAAGAAGGAGAAAACAGAGTGAGAGAACAATGAAGACAAGACAGAACAAGAGAGAGCTGGCAGGTAGCGGTTCTCTGGAGATTCATTAGGCTTGTCAGAAATGCTGGCTGTGAATATGCTTGCACAGCAAGCTCCTCGGTGGGCACACACAAACGCACACAAACATACACACACCAACACAGGTTGCCGCAGGTGTATAGAGCTCTCATCTGCTGACAGGTAGGGATGAAAGCGCGATAGGGATGGTGGGATTTGGAGTCACACTGTGAAGACAGCAGGCCGCGTGTCTCCAAATGGCTGCTGCGGGAATTAACATATCCTGACTGGCATTAAGTCCCGTGCTCTGTGGCACACAGCGTCTCAAGTGATGTGTGAAAAATTCATTTTGTGTAAATTTGAACTGGGTTTGATTCAGTTTTAAAATTCAATGAGTTATGGGGGGCTGTAAACACAGCAGCCTAGTTTTCCAGTGCTGTAAAACACTGTCAGTCTGCCCTGTGACAGTTTGTGCAGGCATCTCTACAAGTACACTGGTTTAACTGGTCAACTACAAGGGTACATCATGATACAATATTATATTGATTCTGTGAATGATGACACAATATTTGCTGATATCATTCAGTTCAGGGGCCTGCGATCAA
Source organism: Epinephelus moara (assembly GCF_006386435.1). NCBI lineage: Eukaryota > Metazoa > Chordata > Actinopteri > Perciformes > Serranidae > Epinephelus > Epinephelus moara. Next base: position 20,298,440 of record NC_065513.1, read on the forward strand.
TAAAAGACAATATCAGTAAATATCCTCATTGTCTTTTTCTTGGCTTCTTCCCATTATCTGGCATGGTGCTAGGCCATTAACACTGTTTGAATGAATGGAAACTTCTAAACAAAGACATATCTGAAAGATGACAATGGTATCAATGTTTTCACTTTGCATCGATGATATTGGCTCGTTAATCACTGAATCAATACATCGATCTAGACTGATGCATTGTTACACCCCTAACAATTACCAGTGTAAATGTGCTCAACATCTTGTACTCAGTATCAGTGCTTATTTTGTCATTTGTCCTGGTAAATAGGGCTTAAAATGCTGCAGAGTGAGTGTGTAATGAACTGAAACAGTAAGTAGCATATTATATCAAAAGTAAGCTGCTTGAACAGGAACCAACAAGAGACTCTCTCTGTCGTTCCATCACCCTGAATAAATCAATGAGTGTATTATCATTGTTTGTTTAAGGTGAAATGCTTTAGGATGAAAAATGACTACCAGATGATGAAACGACCTGAAATGTATGATGCAATCTGTGCAAGTGGAAAAGCCCTTTGTGTGTATGCGTGCATGATTGCATGCATATGCATGTTCGTCTTGGCACGGGAGCGCGGTGTGTCTGTGCTTTGGGCAATGTGTAAATCCCAGCATTTAGGTGGGAGAGAGAATCACCGTCTGACTCCCCAGCTGTTCCTGCAGCCGTTTCTCTGCCTCCACAGCCTCATCGCCCACAAAGAAATGTTTACAGTACACACACACAAACATACGCACACACATGTAGACTTCCAGGCATGCAGACAAATGCTTACTGACAATGAATAGAGGTTTTTCTTTGCAGACAAGTGTCCAGTGAGTGAAGTGCCAGCCCCCAGATGCAGCCTCTCATCACACATAGGACCTCAGTGAGAGATGGAGAGAAACTCCACACCAGCAGCTGGAAGCTAGATGACTGTTCCATGTGTTCATGTCTCACTGGAGATCCATAAAGCCTGACCGACACAGCCTGGGACCCATCCTGTGTGTGTGTGTGTGTGTGTGTGTGTGTGTGTGTGTGTGTGTGTGTGTTTGAAAGAGAGAGACAGAGAGAGAGAGAAAGACAAAGCCAGAGAACCGCCTGTATGTATTCATCAGTTCCAGGAAAGTATTATATTTCATCTACACCATACTGGCAGTATACACTACATAACATTTTATATCATTTGTGGCCCCTGTGTAAAGTCTCACCGTGAGTGGACACATAAAAATAGTCCCTCTCTCTTGGAAGACATTTTTTTCTCATACACATTTTGACTCGGTGTGACCGTATTTATTTTCATCTAATTTTCTGTGGAAATGATCTGGCTGGTATACACTGCATCTCTTTCTCTTTCCGGGGGTCTCAGCTGCGGGCTCGGGATCATGGGACTATGTTTCCGTGACAACCAGACATCATCACCCAATGCTGACACTAAAAAAACAGACTGAATAATTTAGACGGATCCATTTTTAAACACCATGTCAATTCACATCACTGGCCACAGACACCCTGCTTGGCACCCTGCAGACAGGCCCACCCAAGCCGGGTGAAGGGCGGGGTGCAGCCTCCAAAACTCATTTAACAACAATCTGGCTGTTAGAGCCAGAAATGTCCTGGAACAACCACGGAAATTAAAGTAGCTGTATAATCTAGGTCAGTGTTCCCTCTTGAGATAAAATAAAACTCTCAGAAAGTTTTAAATTAATATTTGCATTATAAAAAATGAATTGTGTTACAGTAAAAACCCAAGCAGAATATGGAAAGGCAGGAATTAAATTATACAAATAACTGGCCAGCAGGGACAGTGTGGAACCACATGTCATAAAATCTAATTTTATCTACCACAGCACTGAACTGAACTCAAAGTACTTGTTTGGTGTTTGTATCACGAGGGATGAAAGCAGCCTGGTTTAATGGAAGTAGCATCATGATCAAAGTTCAAGAGACGTCATCCATCAGGACTAATTTTCACGCCTGATTTTCTCATTTAACTGTTTAAAAAAGACCACAGGAATTAGCACTGATGACTGACCATTTATCAGCATGAAGCATCAGTGCAACATGATAATGAGACGGTCTAATTAATTAAGACAAATTTGTAATGCAGGTTTTTTCAAGAAGTACAATTCTGGGCCAAGTGAGAGTTTAACAGCTGGAGTCAACCGCAGATCTAGTTTTATTTCATGTTTTTTTTTTATAAAACATGCTTAATTTGCAAATTTTCCACTGTTTCACCTCACATATAATTATCATTTGTTCCAGCTGAAATGACAAGCTAACATTTACAGCGCAACTTTCATCTCCCTCAGGTTTCTATAAAGCTTCAAAGTTCAGGTCTTTTCTGTGTTTTATGACAAGCCCGTGGAAGAACATATGCTACAATTATGTATATATGCACAAATTAAAAATAAAAAAACAAGACACAGAGCAAAAAAAAGACATATGTGTTCACACGTCAAACGCGCAGTTGCTACTGATGGCTTATTCAGATGGAACATCGGGCTGTGGATCAAATATTTACACACATGATTTATCCTGCTTTCCTCAAGGCCTGTGTGTTGAGAAATACTCAGACACCATTGTGTCTGCATATGTGTGTGCGCATCTGTCTGTGTGTGTGTGTGTGTGTGTGTGTGTGTGTGCATGTAGGACTGTGTGCGTGTGTTTTTTTTACAAGCTCCTACTCACACCCACGCACACACACCCTTTCACCAGAGGGCTAAACGGAATAACGAAGCAGAGATGGTAAAAGGCCTCGCAGGTGTCTCCCTGCCGTGTCTCTTTGTCTCTCTCACTTAGTCTCATTTGAATAGTGTCTCATTATCCTCTCTGCCTTCTCTTCAGTTCTGCCTTCACACAATAGCTAAGCAAATTTTAGGCATTTTCTCTGGAATTATAGACGCTAAATCAGCAAAAGTAGAGCCAAAATGTTCCTTTAAAGGGACAGTGTGTAGGATTTAGGGGATTTAGTGGCATCTAGCGGTGAGGATTGCAGATTACAACCAGCTGAAACTTGTTCAAGAGGTCTTTATCGGGAGCCAAATCAACAGAGGTGTCTTCCTCTCCAAAAGAAACAGAGCCAGTGATTAAAACTGGAAAGAATACTGAATAAGGCAGCTTCACATTACAAATCAGTGCTTCTTCAACACTGCTCGGTGGACTGCAGATGGGCCGCTAACTAATCTCTGCACACCTTTTTTCTTTGATAACTAAAGATCCAGACATTCAGGGGGGTTTACCAGGAACCGAATTATCTACAAAGGTCTCTCCAAAACAAACGGACTGTTGATTTAAACTGGTAAAAATGCCAAATAAAGCAGTTTCATGTTATTTTTTTTCCACGACATTCTTGTCATAAAAAGGCTGCTAACTTAGGTGGCTAATGCCAAAACGCAAAAGCGCAAATATCCCTACCTAGAGCCAGTGTTTTGTCCGTTCTGGGGTACTGTAGGAACGTGGCGATGCAACGTGGCAATCTCCGTGGGTGCTCCCTGCCCATTTGTAGATATAAATGACTCATTCTTTTTTTTTTTTTTTTTTATATTTTTTGGGCCTTTTAGCCTTTAATTGATAGGACAGCTTAAGCGTGAAGGGGGGAGAAAGAGGGGGAAGGACATGCAGCAAAGGGCCACAGGCTGGAGTCGAACCCAGGCCGCTGCGGCAACAGCCTTATACATGGGGCGCCTGCTCTACCACTAAGCCACCGACGCCCCATAAATGACTCATTCTAAGGTAATGAAAGTACAATTTTTATTTTCAGGTGATTATACACTAAAGCAGACTGTTCTCACAAACTGTTTGTGTGTTTTCCTATGAAAAGTAACGCACCCAAATTCGCACATATTTCACATATTTTCAAAGGCTGCAATCGCGCGACCAATGTGCTGAAAGGAATAAACAATGAAGTCTTGTATGGAGGCAGAGTGGGACTTTCCCTGGAGTCATGTATCTGATCTTTGAGTGAACTCTGAGTCACTTTAAGGTATGTCCTCGCCATGTTCTTGCCTAAACCTAACCTCCGTAATTCTACGTTAATTACATGACTGTTCATTAAGGACATAATGTCATTTGCAGGGCACCACTTTGTAGGATATCATACGAACTGTTATGCATACATTTTTTGATGGATATCACACAAACCATTTCATGAGAATAAGTTGACTTAAGGATACATAGTTATTATATTATATTTATGCAAATATGTCCCCATAATCGTACACACTGGACCTTTAAGCCTAGACGTGTAGCTCTGTACAAATTCAAAGTTTAGTCAGGCCCCCATGTAGTTTTATGGTCATACTGAGAGAAACACTGTTTAATATTTAATTCACATTGCATCTGTGCCAAAAACTGCAGTAACTAAATACAAAATATATATTCTTCCTGAGGACAGAGCTATTACCATTAACACAAAATGGAAAGAGTCTTTATGAGGCATCATTATCAGTGTACGTCCATTACATCAACAAAAACCTCAAGTCAGTACAGTTAAGAGAGCTTTAACTGTACTTTCCAGTTTCAATTTTACATTTTAATTCAGTGGATGATCAGAATTTACATAAAATAACCTTCCAGCTCTCTTTCTTTTCTTTCTTTCCACTCTGACACAATATTTTGATTTTGACCTTATTTCGTGCTCTGGGATTTTGGGAGAAGAATCCTCCTGACACGCCCTGTCATCCCTTTACACACGCATACACACACACACACACACACACACACACACACACCCTCCTCTCACCCCACCAACCTTCAGGCAGTGCACCTGGGTACTACTCTTACACTTGCACACAGAGATATACACAAATGTGTGCATCTACACATTCCCCCACACGAACATGCACACAATGCACAAGGACAAAAACACACAAATGCACACTCACACAAACTGTGTCCAGTCTCCAACAGCCAATCAGATTGTGTATCAAAATTTAGCTCCTAACTGCCATCATCAGGAGGTCTCCCATTAGCTCTTATAACAGCTACAACAGGATGACCACCTGGGAAATGACACACACACAGTGTGAAAACAACTGAGACACACACAGCGGGATTGATCTCCCTCAATAGTATTGATTAGTCTACCCCCAACTCAGACCAGAAGATACCAGCTGTGTCAAGCCATTTGCTTCCTGGAGCGCTCCATCTCCTGTGTAGAAGATGAAAATAATGACGCTGCGAGCCTCTCCTCTTAGAGAAATTCTGCCGGCTGCAAAAGGGCAGGAAGTCCACAGGGAAACAGTTACCACAGATGAAGGTTGCTCCAAGCCATTGGTTTTAACCCCTGCCCTGGTCCTACTGAATCTGTGTGTGTGTGTGTGTGTGTGTGTGTGTGTGTGTGTGTGTGTGTGTGTGTGTTATATTGTGTGTAAATTGGGTTTATGTCTCATCTGGTTGGTATGTGATATGTTACATGATCAGCTAGTCTGTCAGTCAGAAAGCATCCCACATTGTCTGTTAAAGGGAAATTTCGGTTTATTTCAACCTGTCTCCAATCGTCCTAAATTTGTTTCAAGTGACTAGTGACATTAGACCGTTAGCCTAGATACAGCGTAAGTGAACGGGCATACTTCAAGTGCAAAGTTGTCCACTAAACAAGCTTTTTTTCCACAAAGACTGCCTCATATCGTTAGGATAAATGTCAGAGAACATATAGAAAACAACATGTAAACGTGTTGTCTTACCTTACCGGTGTGCTGCCATGTTTGTTTATCCCTCTAGCTCTGCTTTCCAAAGCGCAGCCGAAATATCGCGAGAAGCCGGTCGCTCTCATAGCATGCCTGAACAAGCAGCAACAGCTGGAAGGCAGAACCTGACAGTAGCCTGAAAAGTTTATTTATTTATTTTATGAAAGATTTATAGAATAATGGCTGACTTTTTTTTGCCAGACTTCGACTTTGTGGAGGAGGAATTTGATTTTGCAGAGTCTGATGGCCGCCCTTATTTATTTGAGCCAGAATACACTGACGAAGAGCTTCGTGAAATTGAAGAACGGAGGAGGAGAGAGAGAGGCGCAACAGGTAGAGGACGAGAGAGGAGGAATGGCTGCTGCAAGGCTGCATAGCTCTGGAGATTGGTGGTGTACCTGTGAATGCTGTACCCCAGTGCCCACAGAAGAGGAATACCTCTGTTGCAAGGAATGGGACCGGTTGCAGCCTTATTTTCAAGGTCTGGATGTGACCAAGGATGAGACACCTCCACCCGGAGTAGTATCCAGCTGGGCTTTATCTAGAGCTCGCAATATATTTCGGCCGCACTTTGGAAAGCAGAGCTAAAGGGGTAAACAAACATGGCAGCACACCGGTAAGGTAAGACAACACGTTTACATGTCATTTGCTATATGTTCTCTGACATTTATCCTAACGATATGAGGCGGTCTTTGTGGAAAAAAAGCTTGTTTAGTGGACTAACTTTGCACTTCAAAGATTGCCCGTTCACTTACGTTTTAACAGGTCTGACGCTACTATGCGCCCCGGCTGTATCTAGGCTAACGGCTAACATGCTAACTATTATTTTTATGTCACTAGTCACTTGAAACAAATTTAGGACGATAGGAGACAGGTTGAAATAAACCGAAATTTCCCTTTAAGGCCCAGACGCACAAAACCGTCATCAAAGATCTAGTGGCGACAAAGGCCGACTGTTGCATCAGCGCCCATCGCCTGTGTCTCAGCTAAAAGGTGGAACCTGAACTCACTGCAAAGACTACAGCCAACGGCCAACAAGCACATATGTTCTGTGTCTGCGTGAGATGAAATAACTCTCCATACCAGCAGGCGGCGGAAGACCAACAGGAGGATTCAAGATGCTATTTAACCAATTAGCACATTAACAACAGAACCTGATAATGAAAGAACAAATGATATTTACAGTGCGCTAGCAAACAATATCACAAACAATTACAGCCTGTTTCTGCTAAAGAGCTAAATGGCTAGAGAAAAATAATGTTAACTCATATAACAAGCTACTTTCAACTTGACGTAAGTTGCTTGTTTACTTTCTCTACTCCTGTTTCTCTTCTCTTGCACTTAGCTGACCTGCCAGTCAGAGTAATTTCCTTCACCAACGGACTCCGCTGTCTCCCACGTCGATTCAACTCGCTGAATCAGCCAGAAAAATACCTCACAAGGACCGCCTAGTACCAACAGTGCAGGACACGCCACCAAAACTAGGGCGACAAACAATCAGCGACAGCCCAACATTGACCAACGGTTGACTGTCAGCTTGGTGTGTCAGAGCCCTAAGTCCTTGTATAACTTTGCACACAGCGTGTACACACACTCACACACAAAGACATACAGTCACACACTCCAATGCATAGCCGGGAGAAACATCAAGGAGAGTCTATTCAAATTATAATTTCACAGTATTTTATTCTCCAAGGACAGGACACTTATTTTACATTATTGATAAAAGCATTAATAAGTTTCTTTTCCGAAGCCACAAGCCAAAGACTCAGTATGATAATATCATGATGTAAGATTTACTAAGCTTAGCAAAGTTTAATAAGCTGCTCTATTTCAGTTGTTGCTTCCAGATAGTACTTTTATCACCATTCTGTCTGTACTTTGAAACAAAATCAGAGACTATCCATCTGAAACCTTTTGTTCTCTTCAGAATCTGTTTTAGTCTGAATGTTTGTGACACCGCAGCTAAAATCAGGATAAAATGAAAAGACAAGAAAGTCCTTCAGAAGGAATCCCAAAGACTTAAATCCAGTGTTATTTCCTCATGGAAAAACAGTTGTGTCACTGCCAAAACCAAAGCAGTTGTGAATCATATCTGATGTTGCAGTTCTGAAAGATTTGCATTCAATTATGACACTAAAAAAACCCAGCATCCCCGCTGTATAGGTGGATTATGAAACAATGGGCCCCTGGGCATATGCAAAAGGCCCCATCACCTTGCATCCATAGGTGCACAACACTTACTATAGTTGTTTAGCCTCTTTTTGTTTTTATCTTTTGGGTCTCTTTGTCGTTGTTACTCGTCTCTCTGTGGTTTTGTGTCTCTTTTTAGTTGTGTCCATGGTTGTTTTGCAGCTTTTTGTAGTCATTTCGAGTCTCTTTGTAGCTCCTCTTTGTCATTTTGTGTCTCTTTGTGGTCATTTCGAGTCTCTTTCTAGTTGGTTTGCATCTATTTGTAGTTGCTTCGTGTCTCTTTGTGAATGTTTTGCCAATTTTCGTAGCTGCTTTGAGTCTCTTTGTGTCTCTTTGCAGCTGTTTTGCATCTCTTTGTAGTCATTTTATGTTTCTTTGTGGTCATTTTGAGTCTCTTCCTGGTTGACACACTGAAATTTAAGTGACATTTTGCAGGTGAAGGCCAGGAGGGCCCCTGACACTTTGGGGTCCCTGAGCCTGTGGCCAGTAGTTTCATTCAATGATCCATCCATGCCTCTGTGATGGATGAGTAAAGGTATAAAAAGGAAATAGGGAGGTAAAACTCAGTGAACTAGTTCATGTAAGATACATGTTGGGCAGTAATACATTTGTTAATAAAGTTATTGCTTTTCTCATTAACAAGTAGAGAAAAGGATTACAATTTGAAACACATAAATAGCATTACAGTTACAATACCTCGTAACGCCTCATTATTTCAGCATTTCCGGGTTGGCTTGTTTAGTGTCAGGAGTTTAATGAAGGGTTAATATCAGTCTGGTCACAGTGTGTTCAGTAAAAAAACTGGGCCGATACCTCAGCCCCAGTCTCATGTATTAGCGTACATTTAAGTCACATAGAAAACCATCCATTTCTCTAAAAGCTGATTAACCAGTGATGTTTGAAAAACCCAGAAGGTCATTTTAAAACACTTACGATTGTTCTGAAGGTTTTTCCAGAATCCCCAAAGAGTCTTCTAACCATCTGCTGAATGATAAAAACGATTTTCAACCCATTTCCTAAGCTGCGCCTCAAGACAAAGATGGCAGTCCGCCAGCTACCTGGATGAAAAACAGAGTCGCAACTTGGGAACCGAGTTAAAAATCTTTTTATCGTGCAGCAGGCGGAATATTTTTTAATTCAGGTGGTTATAAGAGTCTTTGAGGATTAACAGCGGTAAGCACTAAAACAACCTGGGTTTCCAAACTCTGCCAGCTAAGTTAATAATCTTTTAGAGAAAACCTCTGTGACCTGAATGTATGCGAATACCTTAGAGGCCCAAATTTGGGGCTGGGTATGGATTAGGCTGGCACAGGATGGTGGTGTGGGGTTGCATTTAGCTTCTATAGGAAGAGGAGAAACGCGACTCCCAGCAACTTTAAAGTTATTACATGTTGTTTGTTTTTAGCTAACTTGCAAACATTAGTCATTTGTAAGTCTACTTTCAGGGAGGTTCATTCAAAGTTTGAGGGTAAGTGAACCAAACCAAAGTTCACCTGCAAAATGTCACTAAAATGTTCATGTTCCAACTAGGAAGAGACTCAAAAGAACAACACAAAATTACCTCAAAGACACACAAATCAACAATAAAAGATGCAAAACCATCACAAAGTCTGTGTCTTGCTGCTGAGTAGCAGACGGGGTGGGGCCTTTTTTGCATATCTTTGCCCAGGGGCTCATTTCTCATAATCCACCCATGACTGAGGCTAATGTTAAGCTACATGTTAATGGTCCGTCAGTACCTCCTAAACGTTGGCTGCTGGTCAAACCATATTTTTCTATTTCTTTCTACATGTGTTAAATACAGAAGATGTGACCCTTGAGTGAGGAGGATTTGGAAAGGGACCTTTGATGGAACTGGCCTGGGTGATTCAAGTATTGTAATGTGTAGTGTGACTAATTACTTTTGCTACTGAGTAATTAATAGAGTAATCACTTGTATTTAACATCGGTTTTCTCGTCTTGAAAAAAATAAAAGTTTCTTCTAACTAACTTCTAGCAGCACAATTTGCTTTCCTCTGTATCCCTGCCTATAAAATATTCATTCTAGTAAAATACTTTAAATAACCCCGTGCATTGGAACTTAAACAGAAAAAAGCTGATGCCATGAGTCCGGGATATGTTTGGCAAATACTCTGCAGGACAGTAAGAACTTCCCTGCAGCTCCAGCTCCTGTGAACCAGCTTCAGTGTAAGGAGAAACTACATATAAACACATAAATTTCAGAGGGGAGCATGTACAGTAAATCTCATGTGGTCACCTGTGGCCTTGTGTGTGCTTGGTGAGCATAAATGACAATGCAGGAATCCATCTATCATGACATTGGTTGAAATTTAAGCATCTGAAAACATGTAAGTGTGAGAAAACTTTGGAAGGAAATGTATATAACAAACTAACACGAAAACATTAACGTGATTCTATAAGTGTCCTTGAATTGTCTGATGTTATATTGTTATGTGATGCTTGAGGTATTTGCACAATTTGCATAATTATAACATGGAAGTGAAATTTAGGTTCAGGTGAGGCTTCCTGTCTGCCAACTCAGCTCTTCAAGCATCCACCCGATCTGACACACATCTGTTGCGATTTGAGACAGCCGTCCATCTCTCTCCTCTCCAACTCAAAACATCTCTCTCCTTCTCCGCACTCTCTCTCATTTTCTCCTGCCTATTTTCCCTCTATGCCCTCTCTGTATATTTGACAAGCTGGCACACTCAAAGAGCACTGTCAAAACGTCAAAACTTTATAAAATATAGATACAGAAAGAGATGTACAGAGGCCGAGGAGAAGGGGAAAGAAGATGAATGGGGGGAATATGAGAGACGTATGAAAAAAAGAGAAGAGGAGACTGAGTGAGAGAGTGAGAAAAGAGATATGAGCTCTCTGTGGTAAAAGACAATAAAGTGTGAAAGGTTTTTCCTTTGTTTGATGTCCTCCCCTCGGGGGCTTTGTGACAGAGACCGCTGCAGAGCCCCAGTTAAAAGAGGAAAAATGACAGGAGCCATTTCTCTCTTTTTCTCTCTATGGCCCTTCAGGATGAGTGTTGTCTGTGTATGTGAGTGCGTGTGTGTCAGAGTGTGAGAGAGGAAGAGGGAGACAGACGCAGAAAGCAGGAGAGAGGGAGCCCTTGGGGTCTAATAAATCAGGCCTGCACTGAACGGGAGGGTCCTGGAGGATCTTGCGTGGGAAGACAGGTGTCCGCAGCATTCTGGGGCAGAGGTTATGGTCAGAGGCATCAGTCATCTCAAACAACACACGCAAACATAGGCAGAGCTGAAATTACCCAGAGACAAACCCCATTTCCTCCCCTTGTACTTCATTACCATGTCACAGCCCTGCGCTTCATATTTGGTTTCGTTTTAAATGTGAAATACTGCTGTGATCAAATAATGAGAAGGAACGGCAACGCGAGCCGCTTCTGTAAACAGTTTACCATTGATTATTCCGCCGCTTATTGTCTTTCATTGTGTTTCCCTTTCAGTTTACAAAAAAGCGCGGCTGGCACCTTAGCGCACACAGTAGCAGTGGCTCCACAACAACATTAGCATAATAATAATTCACAGGCTGGAGTTATGGAAATGAAATAAAATATTGTTCTTTTATTCTGCAGCACGCAGCAGAATTCCACTAAGACATCCAGTTATTATACATGACAAATATGAATTAAAGACACTGGAATGAAGGACTGTGAGTGTGACAGAAAAACGTACCTCTCTGCTGTTTGAGTGTGAATGACACAGTGTGTGTGTGTGCACAAGAGGTGTGTGTTTGTGTATGTATATGCGTTGTATGAGAAATGTGTGTTTGTAATGTACACAGGAGGTCCTGAGAAATGGGGAAGTGTATATTTGTTTCTGGGATAAAACCAGAGCAGTCAACTCTCCGTCATCTGTTCAAGCCATTTCTGAGTGTATGTGCGTGTGTGTGTGTGTGTGTGTGTGTGTGTGTATTTGTACTTGCGACATAGTGAGGACCATAAAATGCATTTTAGCATCAGAGTGAGGACATTTTGGCTGGTCCTCACTTCTTCAAAGGCTTGTTAGAGCGTAAAGATTTGGTTTTAAGGTTCAGGTTACGATTACATTTAGGTTAGGTTAGGGTTAGGGTAAGGGTTAGGGTTAGGCATTTATTCGTGATGGTTACGGTTAGAGTAAGGGGCTACGGCAGGGAAACTCAACCTGCTTTGTCCTGGAGTCACTTTTGCAAAACAAGAGGAGGCTAGGGGCTTGTTAATAAAAAACACATTAATAATATTTATTAGTATTCATAATAAATGAACTGCCTGTTTTCAACCTTTCAGTGTTTGCTGTCCTCACTCAACCTTGCCATGGGGCAAATCCAGTCACAGCAGCCCCGCATAGGTCAGGTGAATGCAGGGGCGGTGGTAGGCATATATTTTAGGGGGTATACAGGGGACACATCCCTCTCAATATTTAAAACATTTGCATTTGTTCCCCCCAATAAAAACACGAAAGTAGCAGAGGACTTTTATTTTTACAAAATTGAAGACATTTTATTCATAAACTGATGCAAAAAAATCACCCAAATGCAGAAAATTAAGTTTTTGATGCCTACAATTTCCTGAGGGAGGACCCAAACCCCCAATGCTGAATCAAAACCAGTGCCCTTGTTTGTAGGATTTAAGGAAATTTTGGAGGTTTGCCCAGACTTCTGTTGAGAAATCTGAGATCCTCCCAGACGGCACTTTTTTATGCACTCTGGCACTGTTTTTACATTAAAGTACAAAACATAAACCCAGTGTGAAACAACTGATATTCAATGTAAGTTGGAAAATAGTCAGCGGGCCACCCGGCAACCTGTTACGGGCCATATTTGGCCCACAGGACGTTGAGCATCCCTGAACTAAGGAATGCATTAAGGGCCTGACACACCAAGCCAACGGTCAGCCGTCGGTCAAAGTTGGGCCACTGGTAAGTATCTTTCACCTTAGTCAGCATGGTGTGTCCCGCACCATTGCCCCTCATTGACCCTGTTGGCTTTTTTTTTTTGGCTGATTCAGCACGTACAATCAGCGTCTGCGACAGCGGAGCCCATCTGTGAATGAACTTACTCATCGAAGGCAGTTCAGCTCAGTGCACAAGAGTAAAAATGGAACTGAATCAACAAACAAAAGTCAAGAGAATGTGAGACCAAATCAAACTTGATGAACGAGGTAAAATTATTTTTCTTTAACCACTGAGCTTTTTAGCAGGAATCTTTCGTGATGGTTTATGTTACTTTTATGTCTCACTTGTGCACGGTAAATATGCTCTGTATTTTCAACATTTGATTGTGTTGTTAATGTGCTAACTGGCTAACTAGCATCATGACGGCCTTTCCGTTTCCATTTTTGAGTGACATTTACAGACTACTGCCGTCTGCTGGTGTGGACAGATATTTCCTCTCACGCAGGTACAGTACACAGTGTATGAGCTGGTTGGTCATTGGCTGTAGTCTTAATGTTGTGATCGTGTGCACCTTTTTGCCGAGACATAGGTGACGTGAGGTAACGCAGCAGTCAGCTTTGGTTGTCGCTAGTTCTTTGATGACATGTCCGTGTTTGGGCCTTTAAGGTTCAAGTTACATTTAGGGTTAGATTAGGTTGAGGGTTGGGCATTTAGTTGTGATGGTAAAGGTTAGGGTAAGGGGCTAGGGAATGCATTATGTCAGTGAGGGTCCTCACAAAGATACAAGTACAACAGGATGTGTGTGTGTGTGTGTGTGTGTGTGTGTGTGTGAGTAAATGCCTTGGGGTTATGGTTAGGGGAATGTTGCGTGCCTCTCTTCTCCTTTCCACCCTCACAGATGCAGAAAATTGAAACTCCTTTATGCCGCAAATACACACAAACTTTACACACACAAATACACACATGCACACACGTGCAGACAGTCAAAAAGTGAAGGGTCCCGCAGAGTTCATAAGCTAGTGAATAATAAAAGCTCCACACTGGACCTGGCTGTCTGTCTGCTGTAAAAAATGGCCTGTCTGTGACATGAATATGATTTTTGCTGCGTGTGCGCAGCGTGTGTAAGTGTGTGTGTGTGAGTGTGCTCTCTATGGTAACTAGATGAATTATTCACTGTTTACTGATGAGGAAGCATTTAGGCTCCCAGGAGTGGTGCTCAGAAGTAGGCCTCACCTCTCTCCTCATGCCCTCTCTCCATTTTTATCGTTCTCTTCTGCTCTTTCCCTCTATCCCACTCGCCCCCCATCACAGTTTCATCATCTCTCTCCATTACTGGAGCTCTAACATCACGCCTTTGTGGGATGTCGGCAGCGCTGTTGTGAGAAACACGCTAGTTTAAGTGTTTCTTCCCCTTTAGCTCCAAATCTCTGCCTGTCTGATCCCGCTGACCTAGTTGAGAAACAATGTTCTGATGGTAAAATCTCTGTTATGAAGAACACAGCAGGAATCCATTTGCATGCATTAAGTCAAGGGATGGGATTCGACTCTTCCTCTTTGGGGCTGCCTTAGCTGAATTAGCATCACTTCACTGACTAAACCCAGACATACAGATATACTCCACACAAGTGAGCACAAATCACTGGAAGCCAAGTTTAATCTTTCTCTTACACACCCGGCGTGCGCACACAAATGTACACACACATATTCACATGGGCTAAAACACAGTTAATACACCCACTAATCAAGCTCCTATTACCAGGAGGAGGCTTTCACACATGGGGACCAAACTCCCTTCATCTAATTGGTCCGCTGAGAAAATCGCTAAGCTGTTCACATCTGCAGGGATACATACACACATATGTACGCACTCACACATGCACACACACACATGCGGTCACTATGAGCCAATCAGTGCAGAGCTCCTTGGGCAATGTGCACAGTTCCATCCTTTCCTTTATCATCCCTTATCCCCTGGTTCATCCCTCGCTTTCAGCTTCATCGGTCCCATTACCACAGCCAGGGACCCCAATCCCTAGAACAGAACCCCAATACACACACACACACACACACACACACATATAGCACACTTAACCACAGCCCAGCTTCCACCATAACAAAACCAAAGGTCCAAGCTTTTTTAGCCTACTGGTATCTTTCCTGTGTTGTTTGTGGTGTTTTTGTATGTTCGTGTGTGTGTGTGTGTGTGTGTGTGTGTGTGTGTGTGTGTGTGTATGTGTGTTTGGAGTTGGGAGGTTTCCCATCCGGAGCAGCCGTTGTGCTGCTTATTAAACAAAGCCTGTCTAAAGCTGTCCTAATCCTTTCCCATAGCTATCCCTGACTACACATATAGACACTCACACACACACACATTTCTGCACATTTACTGAAGTCCAGCGCTCAGCAACACATTCTGTCCTCTGTCAACCCCAGCAGATCGAGGGAGAACGAAAGAGAGATGGAGGGCAAGGAAGACTTACACCCCCCGCACACACATGCACAAAGTACATAGTTTCTTTAGGGTCCGACAGCTAGTCACCCATCTGGGACTGAAGATAACCCTCACTACCCACGAGTGTACACAGCAGTGTCTGTGTGTGAGTCNGAAGACTTACACCCCCCCGCACACACATGCACAAAGTACATAGTTTCTTTAGGGTCCGACAGCTAGTCGCCCATCTGGGACTGAAGATAACCCTCACTACCCACGAGTGTACACAGCAGTGTCTGTGTGTGAGTCGAATTATATGTGCTTTAGAACCTCCTGCACCCAGTAGCACCAAACTAGCACCCATCAGAGCTCTACCACCCAAAACTCTGCTTTATCTGATAAAATGGGTTTTTCTGAAGTGTAAATTCATCTCATAATGAAGGTAAAAGATACTTGCAGGCTTCTCTTGGATTTAATTCAAAGAATAATATGGCACATATTGCAGTGCTGATAGACAGGGGTGGATGAAGGACTGCCTTTGAACTCCCTATGCAAGAAGGAGTCCATCAAATCGTCTGCTGCAGCTCATTTTAGCTGTGTGTAACAGTTTTTGGGGATTGGTCAAATGGAAAACTTGGCTGGTAAGCCAAACACCAAAATAACACTATCAGTCTTTTTGAGATATGTGAACCTAAATCTGGCAGTCTTTAATAGGGACATAACACTTCGTAGCATACAACAATAGTATACTGCTTGACAAGCCATCTACTTTCTGGCCTATAGACCGAATCATTGTGACAATGCGCTGACAAAAAATAATTTTTGGTGAGGCCAACTGACAACTGATGAATTACATCGCTAATTGAAATCAGCAAACTTATTTATTTCTGTTGTCATTTTCAGCTGTAACTATAAAGTTTAAAGACATATAGTTAAACATTATGGTCCAACCATTTCTGCTGTGCTTATTTTATGTACTTTGTTGCTTTGATAGCATCTTTGATAGGCTACGTTCACACTGCAAGCCTTGGTGCTAAGGTCAGATTTATCACTCAGATTTGACTTTATTGTTTTTTTTGTTTTGTTTGCTTGCTGTTGTACAAAAGGTAAACATGGAGCCCACTGAAGTTTGAATTTCTGATTTCATGTATAAGTTGAAGTGCAGTGGAAGCGAGTGAATTCATGAGCAGATGATAACAAGGATGAGGACTTCGGTACAGAGGTCTATGTGGATGCAAAGTCGGAGCCAGCCGTTATGGGATCGTGACATGAAAGGCTTTAATTGAACAGATTTCCAAAATTTTAGAATGTCAAGGGCTGCTTTTAGCCACATATTTCAGTGCCTTTTACAAGATTCTCGCAGTGAGACACTCTAAGTGTGAGTGCAGAATTGTGATAAATGTTGATTTAGAGTGACGTAAAAGTCGCAGGAATTCAAATGTGACTGTTCAGACTGAGGTTGCATCACCAAAAATTTACATTTACAGTTTACCCACCTATCAGCCAAAAATCCATTTAAATATATAGGAAAGTACATCTTATCCCTCCTCAGTAACCTACCCATCTATCTAGTTGTACACCCACCTCATCAAATGATGCAAAAAACAAAAAAAGCATATTAAAGTGGCCCAAATAAAAAAAAAAAGCAGATTTGCCAGCCACTTTGCCTGCAGTCTCAGCGTAGCCAATGGTTCATTTCATCTCAGCTGTGCCCCATATGTTGCTGTCTTGAATCAGCTTCAACAGAAGCTGCAACAGAACCATCCAGACCTGCTTTAGAAAAGCTGTCAGCCACGTGGGGCCGCCTACAGTATTTTTCCTGTTTTAAAGGTGGGTGACAGCCAAACCTAAAGTTTTCCTGTGCAGGAAATGAACACACAGTTGTATATGTCTATTTTTATATTGAATTAAGAGAATATTAATGCATTATTTTATAGGCAATACAGCATAATAAAGCCATTTGTAACTATCTGTAAGACAGTCCTGAATTACATGTTTTGTTGCCAGCTACCTCCGTAAACTAAATGGTTAGGTTTGATATAAGACAATTTCTACATTGTGGTAACTTTAAAAAATGTTGACTGAATGAGCTTGGTTTGAGCAATACATATAATACAGACCCTCTATGAGAGGACAGATTCTAGAAAATGACAGTCCTCCAACCATAGTTAAAAAGAAGCTTGATTATGATCTCTGAGGATGAAAAATGAAGCCAACGCAGCTCCAGGCTGGCTCCAAAGGTGAGTCAATTCTCATAGACTGGTGGGTCCCAACTGGTCTAGCCACCAGGTCCAGATTTCTCCTTAGTCATTAGTTCAAGGTCCACACAGTTTAATACATTCAGTGTCATGCTTGCATTTGGCCATGTCATCGAGCTAGTTTGTTGTCTCTGTTAAGTAGCTTTCCGCTAGTCACTCACCCTACAGAAAGAAGTGCTGGAAATTCACTATACTGAAAAATGAAGTATGTTTTTCACAAATTTGCATTTGCATGTCACTTGCAGCCCTCTCAGGATGGACCCGCAACCCACTTTTAGACCCCAACCCACCACTTGAGAGCCACTGCCACAGACATCCATGTTACAATGCCCAACTTTACAACAGAAATAAACATGTTTACAGCCTGTTACAAAAAAACAACAACACAGTTTTGGTGTCTTATTTCCCCCTTCATGACAACTGCACGGGGTGAATTTGTATATAACTCACCAGTTTGCATTTTATGAAGGTTTAAGTTCACACATAAATATGTATCCGGCAGTCTGCAGACAGTGTCCTCCAGTTTTCAGTCAGATCCACTGATTGCTCCTCCACAGCTCCAACATCTTGTCCAAATATAGTCAATTCTGGCTCCAAGAAACCAAGGTGGCAATGGCTGAAATGCCAAACTCGAGGCTTCAAAACATCAGAAAACTAATGGGTGACATTATGGTAGCTACATCCAATATTTTTATATAGTCTATGATTATGACAGCTGATTCATGGTTGATTTGTTTTAACATTGGGTCATGCAAGTTTCTGAAAATGGATTAATATACGTAGTAATGGGGTAAAATTCTCACATATATTACAGGGACTGGATGACTTTGTGGATAAATCAATCACAAATTCCTGTAGGGACTGACTTAATGGACAATTTTGGATTTAATACATTTCAATGCCTGTCATGCCTCAACTGTTTTATTCTTATTCATATTGTTTCACCTTGACAGAGTACAGAGTCTGTGGACTGTCTGACGCCTGATAAGCGAGTTATATCTGACGTTACGTATAGCTGTGTTTGCTTTACTGTCAGCTGGTGTGTGTGTGTGTGTGTGTGTGTGTGTGTGTGTGTGTGTGAGTCAAATGCATGTGTGTAAAAAGGCTTGTGTGTTTGTGGCTCTGGTCACTAAATGTGTGAATGAGACTGGAAGTGTGTCCACATCTCTGTTTGTCCACAGCTGTTTGCTGTGTTATTTCCAGCTCTGGTTTGTGTGAGCACAGCACACTGTGACTTTGGTGATAATTGAAGCGCATATACCCACCCTCATGGAGGTGTGTGTGCACACGCGTGTGTGTGTGTGTGTGTGTGTGTGTGTGTGTGTGCATTGTGTGTGTGTGTGTGTGTGTGTGTGTGTGCAAAGGCAACATTGACCAACAGAGATAATTACCTCAAAATGCATCTGCAGCCTCAAGTCATCACTTATGGAGATTACATCCTCGGACTATTTTCATGCATTAATACACACACACACAAACGTAAAGGTGATTTGACTAGGGCTGTTTGAAGAGCTGCTTCAGACATACGCATGCCAAATAATTTCAATGCATCTCAATGAAGAGTCCTCAACATGGACGCAGCTGTCAAAGCCACACACACATATTACACACTCACACACTCAAAGCTGTCTCTTCAATAAGTGTGTATTATGGGTGTGACCAAGAAGAGCACGGCCACCAGCAACTCTTTGTTTCAAGACAAAGAGCGGGTCAAAAACATCATTAGTCTGGGGCTGCAGCATACACACACCCTCACACACATATACACACACACTGTTTTCCAGATGCTAATACTATTGCCAGTAGGGGTTCTGAGCCACAGTGAGGCAATCACTGTACACACAGTAGGAACAGCATCACTTCTCTCTGACACACCTGCACACACAGCGGCAGTAGCATTTTTACCCCCAAAAAGGGATATTGCATTTTTATAAAAGCGGCAAAATAAAAAGCGGAGGCCAGGTAAGGGGGGAGAATAAAAGGGAGTGAGGGAAAATTGTATGCACATCTATTGTCCTGCTCATACAAAGCCACAAAAGGGAGTCCTCTCTGTAACCTTGTCCTCACGAGTCAAGGCATAAATCACTGTAAATTGTGTTTGTTCACACTAACCCAACCTTGGTATGGCGTGGAACCGTGTTGTCAGCACCTATGTACGCATAACCTCTCACATACACACACACACACACACACACACACACACACACACACACACACACACAGTAGCCTGACCTCTCTCCTCCCTAAAGTCCTCTGAACTGACATCAGCTTCACATAAAGCTCTGACATCAGCTTTCAGAGGCCAGAATATCTAATAAAACCACTTTTGCGTCTGGTTGAAAACATTTAATAGAGCTCCTTTGCCTTAGCTGTTATTGATGCACTTGTAGCATCACCATATAAAACTCTCTTATATTCACACCCGCTGTTCAAACTCTCCTCTCGGGCACTTTTCTTTATTCTGTCTTTCTCTCCCTCTCTGCATGACTGCATGGTGTAATCCTGGTCAGGCCAGAGGAATGTTCCGGTGTTGTTCTGGTGTCTGAGCCTGTATACACACACACACACACACACACACACACACACCGCACTGGGAAAGCAAAGGACAGCGGCCCCGACACATGCACACAAAGCGAGGTTGTGCTGCTATAAGCACCACAGAGCTGAGCGTCAGGGCCGAGTGGAAAACCACAGGAGAGGGGTGATGACAAAGAGATGTTACACCTCTCCGTTCCTCCTCCTCCTCCTCCTCCTCCTCCTCCTCCCCAACTCGCCTCCCCTCCCCCATCGTTCATTCCCAGGCATCAAGGTCGGACCGTGTTACAAATGAAGCACTGCTCCACCCCTCTTCTATCTACCCTACACACACACAAACACACACACACTGATGAACGCCCGCTGCCATAGCTCACATCTTGCTGTGACATCATTAATACGACATACTGTCCACGGTGACATCATTAATAAGAGCTGGGGTGCTGACTCTTCCTTAATGGCTCTCTAAATATGACAGGTCTGACATATTGTCCATGCGGTGGTCCTCTGCTTGTGTGTGTATGTGCGTGTTTGTGTGTGTGTGTGTATGTGTGTGTGTGTGTGTGTGTGTGTGTGTGTGTGTGTGTGTGTGTGTGTGTGTACGCAGAGAGGCCTGTGCATACACCGGTGCCTGATTTACTTTGCATGCTGCTGTTTGCAGGGTGCAAGCAAATGTCAGCCAGAGCAGGCTCCCTGTCTTTTTTAAGCAATTAGGGAAACAGTTTCTGTCCCACCCAGCGACACATCCTCACACACACAGACACAAACACAGACAGAAGCGCACACACACAGACACACAGGCCTGGTTTCCTAGTTGATGGCCTACACTGAGCAGAAGATGGATTCTGAATAATTAGGGAGATAATTGCCCAGGCGGGGGAGAGAGAGAAGATCAATGGCTGATCTTTGAGCAGGTATGTGTGTGTTCATCTGTGTGGGGAGGGGTGGAAGTTGGGAAGGCAAATATATGCGTTAACAGTTTTTATGCTCAGCTTAGGTGTTGCTGTTTTAGATGGTGGAAATGTCAAGTAGAGGCCAAAACGGCAGCAATACACAATACACAATACACAATGAGGGACAGAGTTCTCTTGCCTTTGAGCCAGCAGCACAGGTAGTGACAGTGCTAAATCGACATCTGTGTAAAAGGATTGACGTTTTTACGATGTGTTGTGTTTGTGCCCCACCTCCGGGATATTCCCAAAGCAGCTAATAGCAGTTTGCAGCTAACTCAAAGAAGAAGAACAGCAACTGAAAATGCAAACGCAAATTGGGGACACAATGAGGTCCTGGTGCTCCTTAACGTTCAAGTCGGGGATGAGTTAAACCTCCATATAATAGGCACAGTAATGATTGTTATTGCGGTGTTATGCCATTGTTATTGTTTAGGAAGCACTGCATAACGCATGTGTCTTGGCCAAAAAGTTGCGCTTGAACACACCGCAAAGACTACAGCCAACGACCAACTACCAGCTACCACACATTCTGCCCCTGCATGAGAGGAAATAACTCTCTGCACCAGCAGGCAGTGGTAGTCTGTATTCATCATCAAAAAAAGGAAACTGGAAGACCGACAGGACAGATTCAAGATGCCAGTTAGCCACTTAGCACATTTATTACACAACTCGATGTTGAAAGAACAACATTTTATTTACAATGTGCTAATAAACAATAACATAACCATTTCTGCTGGAGAGCTTAGTGGCTAAAAATTAATCTTACGTAATATAACAAGTCTGTTTTGATCTCACTCCCTTTTGACTTTAGCTGTTAGTTCGCTCTCATCATATTCATGTCTCTTCTCGTGCACTGAGCTGAACTGCTCAGAGGGATTTCACTGACTGACGCACTCTGCTGTCCCCAACATGCTGATTCGGCCGAGAATCAGCTGAATCGTGTCAACGGTGTGGAGCACACCACAAAAATTAGCGCAACAGACACTTACAGAAAGCCCAGCAATGACAGAAGGCCAGCCATCGGCTTGGTGTGTAAGGACCCTTACGCTTGTCACCTCTTTTGCTTCCAGCACCATGCTTTTGTTTTTGAGTCTAAAAAAGCAAAGCCGGTGTAATGAAGGGTCTTTGCTGCTGCCCTGTAGCAAATCTCTGTGTAAAAATGGGGTTTAGTTATACAATAAAAAAAAAGCCCATACACTCCAGCAGTGACCTATATACGAATAAAAATCAATAGAGTAAACATATATGGCAGTAAAACAATAGTCAGTGATGGTGGTGCCAAAGAAGTGAAAATGAAACGTGTTTTAAAGTAGTGTGCACATAAAAGGCAATGCTACAACGGAAGAGCGTTTCATCCTGTGTCTTTGTTCAGCCTGACATCAGTAGAAACAGACTTCCTTGCCTTTGTTTGGCGGAGGGTAGAGATGGAATAGAAAAGAGAGAGATGCAGGTGGGGGGAGAGTGTGGCAGGTCAGACTGCACCTGCTAAGCAATGGATATATTGTCACGGCGAGGCTTCTTCTTCCCTCTGTTCTGTCTGACACACACACAAATCTCTGACAAAAGCTTGATCAGAGCCCCCTGCTTCCTCTTAAACTTCTTCCAAATCTCTGTCTCTCTCACGCTCCCACTGCTCTCCTCCTCTCCCCTCCTTCCTGCCTCAGACAAAGGTGAGCACACGTCAGACTGACAATCAGGCTGGAGCGTGCATATAATTAGCACACATATAGTCACACACACTGACATACATGATGAGTCGCCTACACCTCCCATGGCAGCCAAACAATGAGCCTCACTGACATTCATCTCCATCATATTTATCTCCTGGCAGGCTAGGAAAATGCGGCCGACCTGTTATCAGGGAGCCCTTTTCTTCTCATTTTCTCTGTGCCGTGCATTTACATTTCAGTCCTTTAGCACATGGCCCTATTCACAGTCCCTGCATTTAGAATCATTAATTTAGTATCTAGGCTACCAACAAAGGCAAACAACTGGGACAGCATCAGTGCCATCACTATTAATAGAAGTTTCTCTGCAGCGCTTATTCTAAAGAGTCATTATAATATGTGGATCGGACACAGAGGAAGGAGGAACCTAACGCAGGAGGATGAGAGGAAGGATAAGAGATATATTAAAGTCAGAGGGGGCAGCTGTGGGTGTAATGCTATACTAGATAGGAGATGGCAGGTCGAGGCCTGGACTCGTCAGACGCATCTCCATATGAAAGGAGCTCTGTGCCACTCTAAACACTACGTATGCATTTGTAATGCAGCTCAAACATAGGACTGGGAATTCATCCACCGCGACGTGTGAGTGTGTACGTGTTTAAGCAGGTGCTCCGAGGACAAATAGTAATTAATCTGAATTCAACTAGTCCTGTCTCCACCTGGCATACGACACGGCGGCCCGACATGAGCGCCATCCCTGAAAGGGACAGGTCATTTTTTTCGCACATCCATCGAGCCATGTCATGCAAATAACAAAAGAAATAGAGCTGTGATAACTAGGTGTCCACCCCTCTAATTACAGCTAAACTGATTTTAAAGCGGGGACGTTATGATGTCTAAATTAGCTTCTCGCAGCGTGCCACCTTCCCTGTTTGAATGATAAAAGAGGAAAATCTCCAGCAGCACAGGCCTGTCTGTCTTTGTGTCTCCCTGACTGTCGGTTGATCCATGATCTCACACTGGAACGGTGCAGCTTACAGTAAAGCTGGCAGCTGACTGACAGCTTAAGTCAAAAAACATGAAATATGTTATGTTTCAGCACCTCCCAACAGACGACACCCTGGGGAAGGATAGTTAACTTTAATGGTTTGTTTAGTTTGGAGACGTCTGCGTGTGTATGTGTGTGTATGCGTCTGTGTGTGTTTATTTTGAAGCGCGGGGGCATTAAAATTGCAACGGGGCTGTGTGGGCTGATGACTTCACGCTCAGTTAATTGGCCAACTTGGTTATTTCCGTGCAACATGTACTTCCAGAGGCAGACCTGGATCTACCACATGCACATAAATAGAAACACACACCTGCTGACAGCCAAATCTAAACATACAGTCTGCTTTAGCCAGATGTCACTTTCTCCTTCCAAGTTTTAATGCCCAGACAGGTGAGTATGTGTGTACTGTTAAAAAAAAAAGTTGGACAGAAACACTGTCATGTAATCGTCAGGTGCTTAAATGACACGAAATCACACTTTCTAGCCTGAAAAACACTTCTGTCTGCAGAAAATGACAAAAGAGTGAACCACCACCACCACCGCCGCCAAATAGCTCCCTTCTAGCTTCAAAAAGTGTTTTATGGATACAAGCATCCTGCTGGGGAACTTTACTCATTCATCTCCAAAGGCATGTAGCGCATTTACTTTTCAGAGGCTGAAACATTTTCTGCAAAATGACATATCTGAGTTTTAAACAGCGCCAGCAGTTTTGCTGGAAACTCTATCAGACTTGATGGGGAAATAGCCTTTTCAGGAGAGTAATATAACGTGCATGAATGACTGTGTGCAACATAAAGCAAGAAAAAAAACAGTAACTGCACACAGTGACAGAAATGAGAAATAACACCATTATGTCTTCTCAGCAAAACACAGAGGGCCGTAATGGAATAATCTGCTAAACACATTAACTCAACATTATACTGTCACAAGGTGGTTGATATGCTATTAACTACTACCACTATTACTGAACTGTAGGGGCAGTGTGATCATCAGTAGGGCTTCTGCTGCTGCAGACATAAAGTCCTCGAGAATTTACACACACACACACACACACACACACACACACACACACACACACCATACAGTTTATTAGCTGGTTGTGTTTTTGCCTTTTTCTGTCTGTAAACAGATCTGTCAGAACAACAGAACACAACAGACTGGTAAATCCAGTTATCCTCCATCCACAGAGGAAATGACCTGGACCAGGCCATCTGTGAGTGAAGTGTGTGTGTAACAGCCTGTGTCTGTGTGTGTGTGAGTGTGTGAGAGAGAAAGAGCAAAATGGGGTGGGGATAAAGCAAAAGGGAGAGAGTTTGCCACTGATGCTCATGTGTTATTCATGAGAGCGCAGAGAATTTGTGGAATAAAAGCTCTTTCAAACATTAAGCAAAAGAGAGGACAGCAAAGTAAGGAAGAGTAGGGTGGAAAAAAAGCAGCGAGGCTGAAAGTATGACTTCACTTGGCTTTTTGCTGTTTTATCTTCCTGCCTCCATCTTCTACCCTCTCTTTTGTTTCCATTCTGAGGCTGTCAGACGGAAGACAGCGATGTGAGGGGCTGAAAGACTCTCAGACAACCAGGGGAAGAGGATAGAGGCAGGGGAAGAAAGGGAAGCAGACAGGGGAAGAATTTGAGGAGAGGAAGGGAAAGAAGAGGCGGCAAACTGGAGATGGACGAAAAGATTGAGGTGAGAGGACTGAAGGAATAAAGAGGAGGCTCGGGGAGGCAGATGGGCTAAATGAGGACAGTGTAATGTTCCAGGTGCCACATCTCAGGATGAAAACAGAGCAGGAGAGACATGTGGCTGTTGTCTCTCTGATCCACTGAGAGGCAGTCTGACTGACTGACTGACATTTGAAAAACTGACTCTATTAGCCTTTGGGAGGCTTATGAATGGAGATAAACAAACAATTACACAATGTACAAACACAATGCATCGCAGTATGCAAATGCAATGAAAAATACATGCAAACAAGGCCGCGTCTAATTACAAACACTGTACTAATTACGTCCTGCGCTGATAGAGCAGTGGGGACTGATAGATCTGTTTCTACCTTTGCATTAATTAGAAATCTACTGGCCTTGTTTTCATGAAACATGGGGGGAATGATGCAGCATTTTTTGTAAATCATGCTTATTGCATAGCTTATCTTGTCCCCTCTTTTGAGCTGCTGTAATAAAAATGTGTAATTAATGAAATTCCCACTAGATTCCAGCAATTAATTTTCTTTCCCCCATAATGGAATTTTTAATTGCAGTGATTGGTCCCGAGTGGTTGCCGCAGGGCACATGTTCACAACAAATGTTCTTATTAAGTTTTTCCGAAAATGAAAACAATGATAAATGCAATCAAATGCACAATCACTGTCAAGCACTGATAAGGCCAAATAATGTCCTAATGCAACTTTCATTAAAGGGCAAAAAGGGCTGCTGTTTTTTTACTCCTCAGAGTCTGTTTACAGGTCTCGGGGAGTACTAGCCTGTGTCCAAACCACTGAATCTGCCAGCTCCACCAAGTTTGAGTTGGCTGATTTGTCTGGCATCGTGACATTTAATGGTGGTTTTTCAGTTAATAACCAAAACCAGATAATCAGCACCATGGGCGGGACTAACGCCGTTGTCATGCTGGTGTCAAGCAGTTTGCCAGAACCAAGAGACATTGCAAACAACTAATGGGGAGCGCTATAGACAAGATATACACAGCTATCAAGGCTGTTCTAAATCAATATGTCCTCTCAATATCGTCTGAAATCATAGTTTGTTAAACTTCGCCCTGCTCCCCTCTTAAAACCCCAGCAACAGACTCAAAATGACGTCAAATTCAGGCAGATACGCTAGTCTCTAGTGATCAAATCCCCCTCACCCATGAAAATCGCTTAGAGTTGAAGAAGTGTCGGACTGAAGATGGAAACACAGTGTAACAAGTTGACAATTCTTTCAGATATCAGGCAAGAGTACTGCATATGTGGAAGAAGTTGTATAAAGCTTTTTTTTTGTGGCTCCAGAGAGAGCTGTGCGAAATCTGATAAATCTGTGGGTGTGGAGTTTAAAAAGAACTGAGCTCACCAGACTTCTGTAGTCTGCTCCTCATCGCCGCTTGGGGCTATAGCGCCCCGAGGCTACATTAGGCACGACTAGCATAACACACCTGAATCTCCAGCCGAACTGTCGGTGGTCAAGCATTGTTGGTTTTGACAGGAAAAAAGAATGTGCGGAATAAAAAAAGGTATTTCTGCTTCTGCTGCATAGATATTGATTCCTCTTTTAAAAAACAGTTCATCGGGGTCTGACAGTGTTACAGAGGAGTGCATTATTCTTCCAAGAAACTCCTCAAAGAACAACACAATTTCAAGAAACATCATCTTCAAAGCACCTCACTGCCTTTTTAATCACCCAAACAGAACAACTAGTGTCTGTAACACTGAATGAGAGAACCTGTTTGCACAATGGTGGCAAATCAAGCAAACTGTTCTGCTTCAGGCTGTGTGCAAACCATTTTTCCATCTCACTACCACCGACATACTGAGTGCACTAAACCTGTGTCTGGAGCGCAGCGAGAGTGTGTCTGTGAGGTCAGTCCCATAAAAGTGCACCAGCAGGTGCCTGCTACAGTACATCACACAGAATTACGCATTCAATCAGACCCGCAGACACACACACACAATAAATACACACAACACACATGCATGGTTGAGCTGATACATCCAGACGTCTGACTCCAGAGCTCATAGCTTCTAAGTGCTGCTGCTTGTTTCCTTAAATCACCTCTGAGGGAGAGAGGGAGAGAGACAGAGAGACAGAGAGACAGCGAGACAGCGAGACTTCACTCTCATTTCCCCTTTGGTCCCTCGAGTGTGCGATAATTCAGATCAAATAAGGTGTTGTGTTCAACGCAACGGGCACCATAACAGATATTTACACCATTCATAAAACCACAGAGGTAGGATGGATGAATGTAGGCGCTCCAGACTCACTCTCTCCAGATGTCTGTCTGATTAAGATGATACACTGTTATGCTTCTTGGTTCTGCCAGGGGGGTCTAGCGAGGACTTTACTACAAGCCCTCTGATTGGCTGGCCTCTGGGTGACCCGGAGCTGCTGGGAGTCTTGAGATGTCAGACAAGATTCTGAGGGGAGCTGCACGTGTAGTACCATGATGCTCTGAGGTTACAGTGTCTAGGTTGATGGTTTTTGGAGAGACTTTGGCACCCTGTTACAGATGGGGTAAAAAACTGGGTCAAGTGCCTTGCTGCCATTGTTGGGGGAAAGTGTGTCATCGTAAACAGGGTTGCTCAAGTGACAAATGTGCATGTGCAGCTTTTTTCTCATCTCAGTGCTTCCAGGTGTATTAGCGCTGATTTTTACACTTCCTGCTACTGTGAAACCAGCTGGAAGACCTGCTCTCAGCAGTCCAACATTACCTCACCTACATTTAAAACACATAAACATGCCCACTGATCACACCATGTACCAGACTTTTTCAACAAAATCAAGCTGAATATTTTATTCTTAAAGGAATACTTCACCAACAAAATGAACCTTTGTATATCAGTAACTAGCCCCATGCTATGTTAAATTTGTGAAGAAAACATACATGTAAACAAAAATCTGAAAACTGAGTTAAAGAACTGGAGTAAAAGGGGGCAGTATTTAACAACCGCAAACTAAATCAAAACATATGCTTACAAAGTCTAAAGGCCGGTCTCCCTCCGAAGTCATCAAAATCCAGCGCTTGGTCAGTGACTTGCAGCATCAGAAACCAACGAAAAAAAGGCGTCCAATAATGTCGGCATGATATATGGCGCCCAGCGGCATCGGGGGGAAAAGTGACGGGACAAGGACGAAAGTTAACGCGGCGAAAGTCCGACTGGGGTGGGCAGAAGGGGTGGTGGATGAGTCCAACAAACACCAACTTTCACCCGAGAGAGAAGTGCGCGTGCCTAGCCAGGTGCTTCTGTAGTTGAAGGTGAAAAAACGTCAATTTGTGGTGTTGCACAGACATAGTGCATTTATTTTGAAAAAGACTGTATGTAAATGTCTAATTTCCTGTGAAAATGGAAGTGTACTTTAAAAGAAGACAATGCATGTAACAGGCAGAACTTGACACAGTGTCCCAGAACATCAACAACCAATGCACCCAGGGTACCTTTCATGTCATATTTGGACGTGGAAAGTCCATGACCAAATATCAATATGTGACGAGGTCGGAGTGAGAATGTGTTGAACTCTCACACAGCTCTGCAGTATAATCTAGGTCTCGATTATCATGTTGTATGCTCAGTACTTCCCAAACACATGCATATTTGCTAAAACCTCAATGTTTAAAAAATTAAAACAAACAATTATCCCGCCTTGTATTCCAAGAGTAAAACTGTCAGTGTGAGTAATGTTCCATCGTGGTGAACACAACTAGTGCATGCACTCTTTGTTTCTCCTCTGTTGTTGTCATGTTGTGTGCACTAAGACAACACATGCATCACATATGCGCACCTCAGCGCACACCCTGACTAGTTTAATCATCAAGAGCTAAATTCCACACATAACCACAGTGATGGTTGAATGTAAGAAGGTAAGAGGCAGAGGCTGCAACAGAAAAGAAGGTTGAAGGAAATGCCTCAGCATCCACACCCCCAGCACACAGACAGAGTTGACCGGCTCAGGGAAGACATATGCAGGCATTGCAGTGAAATCAATATTTTCAAGTCAAATCAGATTTTCAGCAGTAGCTAATGTTACATTTTCCAACTTTTATTGGTCATCATCAGCTGTTACTTCAACAGACTGATTATTACCCTCATAAATCATGACACACTGCTCTCCTCTATGTTAAAGTACATAAGCTGCTTTTAATAATAAAACGTATCAGTACTGACATAGGCAATGCTGGCCCTGTATTACCTGGTATCGGATCAAAACTAAATTTTGTGGTATCGCCCACCCCTGTTTTTAATAGTAAGGTGTGAAAATGCATGTGTTTGGGAAGTATTATGACTGGATAAGTAAAATTTGGATTATACTGCATAAATCTTACAAGAGTTTGTAAACAGGGGTTTTGATATAGTTTTGCTTTTGTCAGACTCGGCCTCCCTTTTATTCCAGTTCATTAGGAATTAGCTCCATTTTTGGATTCTTCGTTCACCAAAGAGGTGTGCGAGAAAAAAAGTATTCTTCATGAATTTAACTTATCACAGAGTGAGTAATTGATATACAAATGTGGGTATCATATCATGTTCCTGCAAGGCAGATAGAGTCCACAACGGTCTGTCTGACTGTTTTGTGTCAAATATTGACATGAAGCCTTTAAGTGCCTCAGCTGAACCAGAGGCCATCAGTAAATCAGAAGAGGCACATATATCACGGAATATCTGACAACACAGACACAAATGTCAGACGAGAGGAGGTGGCAGTGAATTTCGACAAACAGCTCCATTATTACTGCTTGGTCCCATTTTACAGCATCTGAGGAAGTGATGTGTGTGGGTGTACATGAATGATGGCCTGGGTAGGTAATGTGGCTCTTTGGGTTAGAGCAAAGAGGATGGACTTTCATACCCTCACACAATCAGTTCAGTCATCCAGGAAAACAAAGAGACTCATATTTAGGTCACTGATCCAAAATACATAGTTAAGGACAGATATAGGAGAAGTGGTGGTAGAGATGCAATATCCCCAAAGCCCTTGGGGGATAATTACAATATAATGAAATGTAATGTTTACGTCTGTTTGCTCATTATTGTATGACAGTGGAGATGACCTGTGCATCATCCTCCTGTTTGTAGCTGCTGTTCTAAAACTAATCTTTAAAAAAAGTGGTGCAGTGAGCAATTATGGCAGCAGCAGTACAGTGGTAAAGGTCAGGCTGTTCTCATGCACTGTTCGTATCTATACCTACAAAATGTAATGCACCACAATTCGTATATATCTTGTGTAGCTGGAAAGGCTGCAATCAAGTGACCAATGCACTGATTGGAATAAAGGGGGAAGTAAAATTACAAGTCGGTGTAAGACGGCAGGTTGGGAAGGTGGATGGGTCAAACAACACAGGACTTTCCCCCAGGAGACAGGTGTACATGTCCTGTGTGAAACCAAGTGAACTTATTTTAAGGTATTTTATAAACCTAACCTGTAACTTTATTTGACTAAATCTGTAACCTTACATTAAGTACAGTCTGTAACTTTAAGTCAAGTATGTAACATCAGTTGTGGTGCTCTAATTCATTACATATAGTACAAAGTAGGGCATTAACAGAAAAGCCGATTTGTCGACGTGTCGACGTCAGTGGCACAAGTCCAGCCCCCCAGGAGGAGTTGACAAGTCGTGTGTTTTTTCCCTCTCTCTCTCTCTGTGTGCTTGTGTACGGAATGCAATCGCTGCCTCTGATTGGCTTACACTGATACTTAAGCGGAGCAGACTCCGCGAGGAATGTCCGCAGTCATTCGGGCTTTCATAGTCGAGC